>NW_020449085.1:2317391-2335395 GCF_003343035.1 Apteryx rowi
GCCGTTCCGGCCGCTGGAGCCCTACGGGGCTGCTCGCCCCGAGCCCTACCTGCCCGCGAGGAGCCCCGAGGTGCTGCAAGCGCTCCCCGACAGCCAAGCCGCCGGCCAGGCCCGGCTCAGCGTGGGCAGCGTCTACAGGCCCAGCCCCAACGGACGGGGTGAGTGCGTGCGGCGGTGGCGGCGGTGGGAGCGCGGGGCCCCCCGGGTGCTTCCCGCACCTCCGCCTGCTCCCTCTGTCCCCATGAGGGACGTACGTCACCTCGGGGGCCGCCAGCCCACCGCGGGGAGAGGACGCGCACCGCAGCGGCGCTGCTCCGCGGGGCGGCCGGGCACGGGGGGGCGCACGTGGCAAAGGTGCTCCTGAGGGACGGGGGCTGCTGGAGACCCTGCGCGCTTCGGGAACGGTGGTCCACACGGTGGGAAAGAGGGAGGGAAGAGAAGCTCTGCAAAGGTCCAAGGGCCGGCAGGGTCCAGGCTTGTGTTCCTGGGGTGGGTTTGTGCCGAGACCCGGGTCACCCTACGCTCGTGGGGTAGATGTGTGCCGTGTGCTGGGTCACACTGCATTTCTGGGGTGGGTTTGTGCTGCATCCTGGCTCATCCTGCGTTCACTGGGCGGACGTGTGCCGTGTGCCGGAGTCACAACGTGTTCCTGGGGTGGGTCTGTGCTGCGCCCAGGCTGTCCAGTGCTCCTGGGGCAGGCCTGTGCTGCATCCCCAGCCGTCACGCGTTCCTGGGGTGGATGCGTGCTCTGTGCTTGGATCGTGCTTTGTTTGCAGGGTGCATCTGCGCTGCGTGTGCACCGCCTTTGCGGGGTGCATCTGTGCTGTGTGCATGCCGCGTTTGTGGGGTGCATCTGTGCTGGGGGCGCACCGCCTTTGCGGGGTGCATCTGCACGGCATCACTCAGGCTGCATTTTCCTGGTGCCCCCCCCACCCCATGCTGGCCACACATGGAGCGAGGCGGTGGGTGCTGAGCTGTGGCCAGCTCTGCACTGCGATCTCCAGCCCTCAAGGGAGCAGTGCAGCAAAGCAAAGGTCACAGCAGGGACGCTGTAATTTCACGTCCTACTGACCTCGATAGTGATGAAATCCTGTGGCTTTTGGCTGAGGCTTGCAGAGAGTTTTTGCTCCGTGTTGAAATTTGAAGCAAGGGTTGTGGACGTGAGCAGGAGCAGCCTAGGGGATCTGTTTCTTGCCAGTCCCCTGGGAAGCCCCTCTCAGCTGGAGCCTCTGACCCCTCTGACACCTAAACCCATCCAACCCCACGGTTTCTGAGAAAAGCCTGTCCCAGATGGTTTGTGCTCGGTGAGAAGTGTTAGTCCCAGCCCTACTCGAGTGCTGCTCCGTTGCGTGCAAGGAAGTAAACAGAGTAAGAACAGCCAGTCTGGGTCAACCCAAGGTCTGTCTGGCCCCACCGAAGATGTGTGGGAAAGAGCTTACAAACAGAGTTTGTACAGGGAGACTTCCTCCAGACGTCCACCCTCCCCACGTCTAGCGGTAGCCCCTTGTGAGCAGCAGCTCAGTCCGGGGCTAACAGCTTCTGGCTGGCCCTGGGACGAGATTTAGGGCCTGTCCCATATATCTAAGGGGGAGGCGCCTCAGTGCTAAAGGGCCAGGTGCCCGGGCGGAAGGACAAGGTGGATCTCCAGGCCAGCTGTGGTGGTGGAAGTGATGGAGAAAACAGCAGTGACTCAGTGACCGCAAGGAGGGGAGCTAGGATTTTAGTTCCTAGCTAACGCAGGATTTTTTCACAAGCATGGCCCTGCTCTTGGCATGAATTGACCCTTCACTGGTGTCCTTAGGAAGATGTAGTCACATTGGCTGCATCAGCACAGGCATCCTGTGGATGTCCTGCGTCCCAGCTCATCCTACGTTTGTGGGATGGATGTGTGCTGCATGCTGGGGTTACAGCATATTTTATTGCAGCAGAAATCCCAGCTGGACCATATGAGGCGCTGTATGAGTAGGGAATAGAGATCAGCGAGTGTCCCAGGGAATCGGCTGTCCAAACAGGAGGCAGGCAAAGGAGAGGATGGAGGGAAACTGCTTTGGTCCTAGCAGCTTTCTGGGGTCATCCCACTGCATGCCCTCTCTGCCGCAGTCCTCTCTTGTCCAGGCTATCTGGTCACTATCTCCAGTCATGCTTTATCCAGGGAAAGCTGTCACCTTGCTGTGCGTTACAAGAGGAGACCTGTAACATGCAGAGCCACCCTTCAGGCAGGTTTTGTAATTGGCCAAATCACTTTTAAAGCAGAATCGAATGCTAATTACGCTCCTAATCTCTTCAAGCACTGAGTAATCCAGCTCGGTTCCAGCTCACGGTCTGCAAGGAATGTGCGGCATTCCAGGCCACTCGCTGTGCTGGCTTACAGGCACCTGGGGATTTTAATTAAGCAATCAGATCACTGGCTTTTACAAGTTGGTTTATAAGGGCTGCACGAGCATCGTCATTCTTCTGCCTCCTTCCACCCAAAATACTCGATGAAGACATCTTAGAAGACAATAGTTGAAAGCCTTTCGCAGTCCTGTTCTGGCACAAGTACGGGCCAATGGCAAGCACTGTTCAGCCTCTGGCTCTGTTCTGGTCCTCGCTGATAGCTGTGATAGTCTGCATTCAGGCTCTTCCTGGCTCATTCTGCCTGCTGGGTTACTGCCGTTTTGTGCCAACGATGACATGGTAGAGTGTCCGACAGCGCGGCGCCATGGCTGAGTAATGACCACGCACAGCGGTAATTAGTGTGATGTGATGCTTAGCTCTGCTGCATGAGGGAAAGTACAGACTGGGAAGTGGGGGTAACTATGCCAAACCGTGTGGGTGCTATTTTACTGGTCCTGAGACTGGTCGTAGCTTGGGTGGCCTCTTGGTGCAGGCTGGAGGGACTGCAGTGTGGGTTGTGAGTCTGGTCTTACACAAAAGCTTGGATCTACACTGAACCAAGAGTGCAGACAGACCCCAGAGTAGTTGCCATCCCTATGTTTCACCACACTTTCCATGGATAGTTCATAGCTACTCCCTCTACTCCAGGCACGGATAAGTTGGAGAGACTGTTATAAACCCAATGTGACTCTGTCCTCTTGGAGCATCAGACCCAAGTGGAAGTGGGAGAAGAGGGTCACAGATGGCTTGTTCAAGAGAAGGAAATGCAGCAGATCAGGCTGTGGCAAGGAAAGGGGGACAAATACCGGAAGACCTCAGGTCTCCCACCTGTGAGCACTTGAAGAGGACAAAATGTCCACAACGAAACTAGATCCCAAAGAAAATGGGGAAGCTTCCAGGGGCATTTTAATCCATGCAAAGGTCTGTTTTTCAAGCTGATTCCAGGTCCCATCCTGCTCTCAATATGAGACTTATCCAGGGGCCAAATCACAAACCTTCCATCTCATGCAAAGGAGCTCTTGGTTTGTGAAAGCCAAACCCATGCAGCATCTGGACCGTATTTTCAATCATGTCACAAGCGTGAGGGCTAATGTCCCCCTGCAAATACCCCACCTTGGTCCTCCCTAATGCCATATGGATACCCTGTGCCTGAGTTACAGCGTGGAAGGGAAGCACGTGGGTCATGGGGGTTGGTGTCCTTCCCTGTGGCTTCATGGCCTGTCTGTGGGAATGCAGGCTGGAGCCTTAGCAAGTCTATTGGATCCAATAGCTTCATCACTGAACCAGGCATCCTGTACGGGGCTGCTAAGTTTTGCTCTGAGTGTTAAGGTCTCCTCAGGACGTGAATGTCACGACAGGCTGACACGAATGTGTCAGTTCCTGCTGGGACTTGTGCTCCTGATGTATCTCCTGTTACAGTCTCTGCTGTTGACCAACTGTTTCCCACCACACTTGGCAGCAAAGTTGTTTCTGAGCTCCGACAGGGTCTTCTCCAGAAGGTGAATTATCTGAGCAGCTATCGTCTGCATGGCTGTAGCTGTTCCTTGGAGTTGCTGAGCCATATAATAGAAACACTACTCCTTCCTGAGTGTCATCCCTTGGCCTTTATGGGCCGTATGGGGACTGTGAGGTCCTCCAAATCTGGGACAGTGCCTGATTTTAGCTAGACCTTCAGGAGGAAAACATAGAGCAGGGCAGATGGTTCCTTGGGAGGGTGGACGCAATTGCAGGATTAACAGGGCCTCTGACAAAGCCACCCCGTGCAACTAACAGAACCTAGGGGATTCCGAGATCCCGCTAGATGCAACTGCTTTCCTTTGGACACTGGCACTGGGAGAGCGACCTGGGGTTGTCAGTTCTCTCCTTTGTAGCCAGCAAACTCCGACCAGCAGAATCGGAGGTTCCCACCTCTTACCTGGAGTCACTTTTTTCTGATCGAGGAGAAAGCGGGGCTCTGCCAAGAGGCTGTGACTATGGAAAATTCCAGTGTTCGAGGGCATATGAGGCCTCAAGCCTACGCGGGTGCGCAGACCCCTCCAAGCCCATGTCTCATGCAAGCAACGCTGAACAAAGGGCTAATTTTATGAGTTTGACCTCATCTCCTTTTGGCCTGGCTCCGAGGGCTTGGGAAGCAGAGGGAAGCAGTGTCTGTATATATTCTTGTCAACTTGCAATATCAAACACATGTGAACTTTCTAAAATAAAAACAACCCCCCTCCCTCCTCCTTGCTCTGTTTACTCTATCGTTTGTTTTTCCCTCTGTCTGCTCTAGCGTGTCTCTGAGTCAGCTTCACGGAGCCTGGGTCAGCCTCAGCCACTTTTCTTCTCCTCTGTTCAGCTTTCCTGCTTTTATTTCCAGCACTTGGTGTAGTCTCTCTGTTATACCTGAGGCTATATCTAAGAGCCTCCTCTTTGACTGATCTCCCTCTTCTTCTGTCTTTCTCTTGTGCCTCCCCTCCTTCATTTTTTTCCTCTTCTTCTCCTGACTGACTACAACAGCTTTTCACTGGAAAACACGGCAGTGGTTTACTTTTTGCCTTGCCCTCAAATGATATAGAAAAAAACCTGTGGGAAATATTCAGCTTCAGAAACCAGAGCAAGAAGGAGGTGTCTCTTTGGACAAAGCTGACTATTGCTAAATTGTGATTCAGCTCCTGCAAAGCAGAAGCTAGCCAAGACATCTGTCTGTCTATGTTTTAAAAAACATCCTCCTTTTATTTTGCCTCTTAGTTTTCAACCTTCTACTGTTCAGGTCTGCAGTGGGGTTTCCCCGCTCCCTGGAGAACTAGGCACTCATGCTTTGTTTTTGAACGGGCCTGGGTTTTGGAAATCACCTGCCTCCAGGAGCTGGAGATTTATGCTCAGGGTCGACCGGCAGCACTGCCCATGTCCTCAGGGATCTGCGTGGCTGGTGAAGTGACACCCGAGGATGCGCTAGCCTGAGGACGGGGCACCTGGGCCCATGCTTTGGCTGTAGCTGGGGGTCAGAAGCAATCGCTGTCCCCCTGGGAAGTCCTCTCTTTCGGGGGGCTTGGTGGGACACGGCTGGTGGTGAGACTGAGTTTGATGTCACTGCTTGTCCATCTGCCTCCCCAACCATCATCGCCAAGCACTGGGCGATGAAGCACCGGAGTGCTGATGCTGGGAAGACCTTTGTCCCTCCGGGAGCGGTCAGCCCCAGCTGGACCAGAACCGGCCCCGTCAAACCCTGGCTCGTATCTTCTCCCTCCCGTCCCGAAAGGGAAACTGCGTGGCATGGGCAGGCTGCCGGGAAAGCGCTTTTGGTTCTCCAGCTCTGGCTGCGGTACAGGGGCGGCGTGCGTGCACGGGCCGGGCTGCGCCGAGCCCTTGGCCGGAGCGGAGGCGCGGACGGGGCCGCCGTGGGGCAGTGCCTGCCGGCCCCGGGCTGGGACAGCAGCGTGGCCCCGCGGCGCTGCGGGAGGGCCGCGGGCAGCTCGGCGCGGGCGGCCACGGCGCCCCGCTCCTCCTGCCTCCACATGGCTCTGATTACATTTATTTTCCTTTCCTTTCCGTGGATGTACGCGGGTCACCTAGCAACTGCTCGGCCCAGCATATTTCTCGCCGGTTCCCACCGGGATTCGACTTGGCTGCGTGGGCGGAGGGGGCGGGCGCCCGGCACGGCGGGCCCCCGGGGGGCCGCAGCACTCGGGGTGAGGAGCAAGACTCGGATCCTGCGGTGTGGTGGGACATTTGTCCCCGGGGATGCTCGCCAGGCTGAGCAGTGACGTTGGCTGCTCTGGGAGTCCCGCGCTTCAGCCGCTCGCGTCCTGGCGGCCCCCGCGCCGCGTCCCATCCGGGGTCCCAAAGATGCCCCAGGCTCAGCCACCGCCCCCGAGGTGGCCGGGAGGAGAGGGGTGGCATCACCACCCCTGCCCTGGGGCCAGCTGATGGGACCCCGGCGTCCCGACTGGTGTAAAACTTGCAAAATGGGGATTTTGCGCGCACCCAGCTTTCGGCTGAGCTCCCCATCTCGTGGCAAGGGGACCGCGGGCTGGGAGCAGAGCCGAACGGTGCTGGAGGCTCCTCGCCTGCTCTGCTCCCCGATTAAAGGAAAAAATGGGAGCGCCTCACACCAGACGGAGCGAACCTCAGCATCGTGCCGCTCTTGCCTGCTCCGAGCCCTCTGCACCTGCACAAATAGCACACTAGTGAACATGACTTTTTTTTAATTATTATTTTCATGGTGCACAACATGGAAATCTTCTCTGGCTGATCTCTGGGCAGGCTGGAAGGGAAGGAGTGGAGGAGGAGAAACACAAGCCTTTTCTTGCCGTGGTCCCCCCATCTGGAGTTACTCGTGGGGGGCTGCTAGGCCCAGGCCTGGCAGAAGGGAGAGCCCCAGACTAAGCCCAAGTAGAGGAATACCCCAGCCCACCCCAACCCCGGCCAGGCGGCGATGCAACCCTACGATAACGCTGGGACTGACCCAGCTGGCCAGTCCAGGCTGAGCTGCACAATAGCCAGGTCGAGGGGAAAAAAAGCGCTGTTGGGAAAGGAGTCAGATTTCTATCGAGGACGTCCAAGAATTTACTATAAACAACAGCGAGGAGGAAACATTATTTTCTAAATGATGACAAATGTTCTTCTCCAAGCGTTCGCGTGAAATCATCTTGCAAACAGGCCGAGGCCCAGCGCTGGATGGGCTCCCTGCGAGGCGGCCGAGCCGCCCGGCGGGGGGCTCGCTCGCTGGCGCTCCTCCTTTTTTTTGCAAAGGGAAGATCTCCTTTAACTGAGCGGCCCTGACTTTCGCTGCTCCCCCCGCCGCGCTGCACCCAGGCCCCCCCTGGGCATTACATCACCAGCCATGACCAAGCATCGAGGCAGGAAACAAGCTCCAATCCAGTGACGTGATCCCTCAAGGGAAGCCAGGCCAAGAAACAAGAAGGCATTGTTCTTTTTGCTCGAGGAAAAAAAGCAAAAAAAAAAAAGGAAAAAAGGAGGAGGAAAAAAAGAAGCACGCCTAAAACACTCACGGTGCAAGGAGAGGTGCTGACCCAGCTCCCCTGAAGCTAACAGAAAGGCTCTTGCTGCATCTCATGCGCTCCCCTGCAAGGATGGTGGCATGGGACAGGGGCTGGACCGGCTGGGACAGGCGTCTGAGGGTTGCAGGAGAGGCTGGGACTTGAGTGAGGCTCTTCTTTGGCAGCCTGGGTCAGCATGGTCCTGATCCCAAGAAGCCCCCGATTCTCTGTGCTTCATCCTCTTGATGAGTAGCATCTAAAGAGACTTTATGAGGAAACAACTCGGTGGTCCCAGGAGGAGGCTTTGGAAATTGGAGGCAATGGAAGGTAAAAGGGTATTTCTGGGAGGAGGGACCATTTCACATGGCCATGGGGCCAGCCCAGGTCCGGGTTCAAGTCAGGCTCTTTCGCTGCCCGTGGGGGGCCTGACGAACGCAGGGCTGGGTCCAGCTGAGGTCTGTCATGGTTTGGGAAGCCAAGTGAGCCTCCGCCTGTCCCAGATCTCTCTCCAGCCTCTCCCAGCCATCAGTGACCTTGCATCACTGCTGCGTCGGCCAAGCTGCTTCGCTTCCCAGCAAGACTGCGTGCACAGAAACAGGGGATTGCTGGTGGGACAAGGCATGAGCATGCAGGGATGCTGTCATGAAACCACAGCTATCTAACAATCCCTCCTAAAAAAAATAATAATAATAAGGACAATGTCTCCTTGGCAGGGACTGTCTGGAGTTTTCATTGTCTAGTTCCAAAATGTAAGACTGAGGGCAATGTCAGAAACAAAAAAGGGAGGAAGAATAATAGCACTTGAGGCCAAAAGCCAGGTTCACCTCCTCTTCTGCAGGCCTTGTGGCTAGACCACCCATCCTTCGTAGGATGGGTTACTCTGGTGTGGGCTAGATGTGAGCATGGGGTGCACAAATCTGCGCTCGGCCTCCCTGTTCCTGGAGCCCAAGCATGAAATCCGGACTGTCACCTGGAGAAAAAGCGATGAGACCTGCTGGTTTCCAGGTCCCCGCCGCAAAGAAAAGCTTTCAAAACGTGACAGATGTTCCCTGCGCAGAGTGGATTCTGCCCGACTCTGCAGGCAGCCTGAAAATCAGCTCCTGGGCACCAGGACCCTGTGACTTGGCTCAACGCACGATGTGGTAGGTGTGAGCAAACCTACGTAAGGCAAAATTGCTGCAAGCTAAGGGCACATCCCCGGATCCATGTTTCAGCTAGGAGGGGAGTCAGCTCGCCAAGGACTGCTGCAGCCTCGTGCCTATTCAGTGACAGAGACCAAAAACCCCAAGCCCGTTCCCAACCCAGCCCTCTCCCAGCTCGCTGGGAACGCAGCTGAACCGGAGGCGGCTGGAGGGAAGCTAGCCTGAGAAGTAATGGACATACCAAAGCTATTTAACATAGGAGAAAGGATATTTTGAAGCCACATGAAACACCAAACTGTGGCCAAGGAATGCGCAGGGCGTGATGGAGGGGCGGCCGCTGCCCCCAGGCTGGGGCTGGCTCTGCTGCTCATGGCTCAGCTGTGGTGCCTGAGCGGGGCCGGGGTGGGACATGGTGTGGTTTGCCTCTCCAGCCACCTCGAGTGAGCAGAGCGCCTCGTTTCATCGGGAGCCTGCTTGGGAGCGCTTTGGGGTGAAGGGGCCATGCTGGGTATGGGGAGAGGGCGAGCTTGCTGCCTACTATGCGACTGGGCGTTTGTGGCTTAAAACAGGACTCAGTGGCGCTTATTGAGGCTCTCACACAAGCAGCTTTCATCACTGCTACGTATGGGAAAGGCAAAAGAGAACCGGAACGTGGGATACCCCCTTTCCCCCTATCGTGTCACCCCTCCATCCCTGGCTGCCGCTCAGGTGGGAGCCGATGGTGCGGCGAGTGCGGAAGGGGGGAACCCAATACTCCCTCGGCCGTCTGATGGGTAACACGGCCGGCGAAGTCTCTCATTTAATCAGTTCCAGGAGGACGGGTTGAGCAATACGGCTTTCGAGAATGCAAGAGTACGATTTGCCAACAAAAGCCGTGGGGTTGGGGCGGCGGAGAGAGGATTTTCCGTCTTCAGCTGAAATTAAAAAAACATGGCCATCACCAAAGCAAGCCTTCCCAACGAGGTCAAGGCCAGCTGCCTCCGAGTCTGGGAACGCTGTGTCAGGCGCGCACGTGCGAGGAGCCCCCGGGTGAAGTGAGGGTAAATCGCTGTGTCCTCCGGAGCCTTTTCTCAGGACTGTGTCTTCCCTCCTTACAGGCCTCCCTGACTTGGTGCCAGATCCGAACTACGTCCAGGCCTCCACCTACGTCCAGAGAGCTCACCTCTACTCCCTGCGCTGCGCCGCGGAGGAGAAGTGCCTGGCCAGGTAGGAGCGCGGGGGGACCGGGGGGCCGGCGCGGGGCGAGCGGCCGGCGTGGGCTGCCTGCAGCGGGTTGAGGGTCTGGTTGGAGCATGGGATGGCTTGGTGGCAGCTTCTGCCAGGAGGCTTCGCCTGCTGGCCCACCAGATGTAATCTCGTTTAAGGAGGTTGGTGTTATGGTGCCCGAAAGCAGTGTGCGCCCCTCTGCTCAGAATCGAAGTTCGTCGAGGAGCCCGCTCGGGGCTTGGCAGCCCTGCGGCCCCGCCGCACAGCCAGGACAGACGGCAAATTTAACACCACATAAACCGAACAACTCAGTGAAGCATCTGCTAATTCCTCCGGCTTGTCGCTCGCCGTGTAATCCCTCTCCCCCGAGGGGTGTAAAAAGAGGGAAAATGCTTGCCCTCCACCTTTCCTGCTTGGAGCAAGAGGAGACCTCGAGGCTCGCAGGGAGCTGGTGCCAGTGTGAGCTAACGGGGCATGGCCAGGTGCTAGGAAAAAGTGAAAAGGGCTAGTGTGAGAAGAGAAGAGAAGAGAAGAGAAGAGAAGAGAAGAGAAGAGAAGAGAAGAGAAGAGAAGAGAAGAGAAGAGAAGAGGAGAGGAGAGGAGAGGAGAGAAGAGAGGAGAAGAGAGGAGAAGAGAGGAGAAGAGAGGAGAAGAGAGGAGAAGAGAGGAGAAGAGAAGAGAAGAGAAGAGAAGAGAGGAGAAGAGAGGAGAAGAGAAGAGAAGAGAAGAGAAGAGAAGAGAAGAGAAGAGAAAAGAGAAAAAAATTGTTTGGCAGGTGCAGGCTGGGGGGTGGGGAGCACTTTTCTCCTGTTATTATTATTTTTTCATAATCTGTTTTTCCACTAAGGAAAATCTTCCTACAGATTTATTTGCTGGGGATTTTTTTCTCTCTTAAACCTGCCTGTCTGAGGTCCACTGCCAGCCACCGCTGAGCTGCAGAGGAGCCAGCTGCTCCAGCCAGCTTTGGGAGAGCCGTCCAGCGTCTCTGCAGCCTGGGTTGGCAAAAGGGCTGCGCCCAGCAGGCGCTTTAGGAAAATTTGGCGTCCCAGCTATCTCCTTCTAGGAGAGCAGCACTCGGGGAAATCCAGCCTCCTTTAGGGATACCGAGCTCTTGGGACCCTCCACTCTCATGGCCAAACCTGCTGCCTTCCGGGCACCCTGCGCGCTGAAATGGGGGTGCCACCAAGTGGAGATGCCAACTGTGCCTCTGTCGCTGTTGGGATGGGGATGTCTGGAGAGGGGGAGCCGGGCAGGGTGGCCGAGGATGCTAGCCCTGGGCCGTGCAGCCTTCCCCGGCTCCAAGGGCCGTGACCGTCTCCCTTTTCCTTCCCCTGCTTCCAGCACCGCTTACACTGCCGAGGCCACCGACTACGACGTGCGGGTGCTGCTGAGGTTCCCGCAGCGGGTGAAGAACCAGGGCACGGCGGACTTTCTGCCCAGCCGTCCCCGGCACAGCTGGGAATGGCACAGCTGTCACCAGTGAGTGGGTGCCGCGGGAGGCCGGGGCGGTGCGCCAGGGGTTTCGTCGGATGCTCGGCTGGATTGGGGCCCGGAGCCACCGAGCCCCTGCGTTTCATTCATGGGCAGGCTTGCCTAAATGTCCCCATCCCTCCTCCTTCTGCTCATTTCCTCACTCCCTCTCTCCTGCCCTTTTAATGGCATTTCGTTAAAAATGAAATGCCCCCTTCTCCATTTTTGTTCCTTTCTTCTTCTCTCTGCTGGTCCAGGATTTTTGATCCCCTTGCTTTGCCTGTCTTCTTCCCCTCTTTGCTCCAGTAACCACCAAGCTCCTACACTTATGTCCTGTGGGTTACCTTAGACATGGGGCCATGAGGGGTCAGGGGGTTTGGAGGTGCTCCCAGCCCCAACATCTTCCCAAAAACATGGCTGGGGGGGGGGGGGCAAGTGCGATGCTTGGGTCCTGCAACAGGCACAGTCACTCCAACGCCAACTGTCCCCCAGGCACTACCACAGCATGGACGAGTTCAGCCACTACGACCTTCTGGATGCCACCACAGGGAGAAAGGTGGCCGAGGGCCACAAGGCCAGCTTCTGCCTGGAGGACACGACCTGCGACTTTGGGAACCTGAAGCGTTACGCCTGCACTTCACACACCCAGGTGGGCTGGGGTGAGCGGGGCCCGGGGGAGGCTGGGAGGAGATGGAGATACCCGGCGAGAGGCTACAGAAGAACCGTCTTGCTATTTAAGCCATGATTAAGACATCACCTCCACCTGGTGGAGATGCTCGAAGGGCTCCTTGGGGCTCCTCAGCCTCCAAAGCAGCACTCCAAAGCCATGCTGTCTCTCTTCTTCTCCCAGGGCTTGAGTCCGGGTTGCTACGACACCTACAACGCTGACATCGACTGCCAGTGGATCGACATAACAGACGTGCAGCCGGGAAATTACGTCCTGAAGGTGAGCGCTGTGGCTCACCAGGCTGCGGTGGGGGAGAGGGGAGGCACAGGGAGATTTCCAAGGAGAGCCATTATCGATTTGGGGTTGGTCGGGGTTCCTCTCAACCAGCTGGTTTGCAACCATCCACCTTTTTTTGTATATATTCACACTCATGCTTGAGTCACCAGCCTAAAAAATGGGTGGAAATATGGGTTAAAGAACTCCCCTTCACTCTCTGGGGATACCAGATCCTCTCTAGAGGTTTAAACATTAAGTGATCTCTGTGTCTCACCTTCTCAGCCAGGAATTACCCTCCCTCAGCTGAGCTGCTGTAACGCACCCAGCGTAGTTCCCCTTGCTGCCATCTGCTTCGACACGCGCTTGAGCATGTGGGTGCTTAGCTCAAACTTAGTGTTTTGCAAAGCTTTTTAATCAAAGGAGCAACTAATCTTTTTGTTCTTCAGACAAAGCACTCACTCATTTAATCTTCCAGAGGGAAAATCCACCTCCCATCTCACAACAACTGGTTTTCCTTCTAGCAAAACCGGACGTAGAAAAAGGCTCACCAGTGACAGCCCCCCCGTTGCCCCCTTCCCCCAGCTCTCTTTGCTCCCTTGCCTGCATGGGGGAAGTGTGTGTCTATTTTTAAAATAAGAATAAGTGAATGCTGTTGTTTGGCGGGGTGTGGGCCCCAGGCTGGGATATGCTGGTGTTAGCCCGTGGCGCGTGGCCGTGATGGCTAGCATTTATCTCAGGGAGCCCTTCTCTCCCTGTTCCCCAGAGGGGGATTTCTTCCTTGGTTATTAATTTTTGGGGGGTGCCATTTCTCACCTTTCTCCCTTAGGTCCAAGTGAACCCCAAATACATCGTCCTGGAGTCTGACTTCACCAACAACGTGGTGAGGTGCAATATTCACTACACTGGCCGCTACGTCGCCACGACAAACTGCAAAATTTCCCAGTAAGGAAATGCCCGAGCGAGTCAGTCTGTCTGTCTGTCTGTCTGTCTGCTCAGGTGCCCACCTCTCTCTTAGTCCACATCTCTCTCATCCATCATTTATCCTCAGCGTCAGAGGACAGGAGAAAACCAGAGATGGGACACGGGGTGGAGCAGGGAGAGGTTTGTCTGTGAACTGGTGTCAGGGACAGATGAAGAAAAGCAGGTTGGAAGTCCGCAAGGAAAGGGAAATCTCTTATGGAGGCTAGACCTAAAGGGTCTTGGAGTAGCTCTGGGGATTTGAGTCAGGGTTTCTCAGTGCTAGAACCCCTGAAATTTGCCCCAGCAAAGCCCACACGAAGTGGCGGAGGGAAGATTTATCCCTGAGCAGCGCCGGGGAGGCGCTGGGAGCACCCGGGGCTTTCGCAGCCCCTATCGAGTCAAGATGCTGCCTGGCCTGGGCTCCCGTGAGCCGGGGGCAGATGCCTGGGGGACAAAAATAATGCCAAGGTAAAGACAGGGCTCTTTGCACAGCAATATGCTCGTAGCTTCAGCTACCGGTGCATCAGGGGCTTCACGCGCTGGAAGTTGCCTCCAAGGAGATGTCTAGTGAGCCGTTTACCTAGGTTGCCCCAGCTGGCTGGGAGGCTTCTGCAGCCGTGAGTCCCGCTCCTGAAATAGGTGCTGCATCTGCCCAAGCCCTGTTATCTCCTCTCTGCCTGCAGGCTGCTGGGGCAGCGGGTGGCCGTACGGCTCCGGGGATCACAGTGGCCATATGGCCCCCAGGGCATCAGCAGAGCGAGGTCTGGGCCATCTGGGTTGCGGTGATGCTGCCAATCCCCGTCGGGGCAGGACAGCTGCACACACCGGTCCCACACCTGAGCCCCGGGTGGCCTCATCAGCAGTGGGGGAAACAGAGGATCCCTGCCAAAATTCAGGAATCAGATGGGCAGACAGAGCCTGCTGGCCTTGGGGTCGGAGAACAGGTTGGGGCACTGCTGCTAGGCAGGACAGTGTGGGTCTAGCTAAGCTATAGGAGGTCCGGACTTGCGGGGAGGTGGCCAAACTCTATAGGGCTGCCGTCCCTAAAGAAATTTTAACCCCTGACTTCCAGTAGCTGGTGTGAGTGGCTCCACTTGCTGGAGGATCATTTCAACGGGTGCAACTCCCCACGGATGCTGGCTGCCCGATACAGGCATTCCCTATATGCCACAACAAAACCATCATGCTGTTCTCGCGGCACCCCCTTTGCAGCATAAAACTGTTCTCGACCCAAGCAGTTTAGTTGTTTTTCTCCTCCCCCCCTTGTCTAGGCTTTCTGTGCAAACCTCAAAACAAAATTTTGGGTTGGATTTGGCAAATGGCTGGGGAAGGGGGTTGGTTTTTTGTTCTGTTTCCTAGTTTTGGGTGTTTATGCTTAATTTCCTCCGGTTTCTTGTTCTTGTGGAGAAACAGAACAAAGCTGTTTTCAATGCAACTTTTCAACGGAAAACCTCTGCCATGAGAATAGCTTGCAGCTCTTAACTAACACAAAAATCATCCTGAGAATGCCTCTGTGCTGCACTACTCAAATGCTTGGCTTTCTTCTTCTTGCAGATCTTGATCTGAGCAGGGCTGGAGGGAAGCCATCTGCCCCAGCCTCCCAAGCTCTGCTCCGCTCTCGAGAAAGCATGTGAGATGGCCTCCTCTGCGACACAAGGGGCCGCGGGGCCCATCAGCTGGTCCTCCAGCCTGCAGCTCCTCGAGACCAAAACCAGAAACCACCAAAAAGTCATTGCTTAATGTTGAAACGAGTGAAATGAGAGTGACTATTTTAAATATTTTTATACTTTACTTTTCTTTAATCTTCATTGTTTTTGTTGTTTTCCGTTTCCTCATGGAAGCTGATGATAAATCTTAGCTGGAATAAAGGAAGGGTTGTTATTTGGCAAGCCAGGCCAGTGCTGTAGATCACATTTAGCAGTAGAGAGCTCTGTAGTCTAAACCGTGCCCTTCTGCATTTCTTGGGGAAGGGGGGTCTCTAGCGATGCTGTAAACCCCATACCACCTCCTCGAGGTAAGAAAACAGCTGTGATTTGGGGGTGCTTCACTGTCAGAGCTGCCAAATCCCTCTTGTCTTCTGCTGGAGGTTGGGAAGCTCCTGTGGCTGTTCCAGGGTGCTTGGCCCAAACAGAGCGTCTGCTCTTGGCGATTGCAACATCACAACGTTATAGTTATTATTGTACTTTCAGAGCAGCCACGACCAAGACCTCAATGGGCAGGTGCTTTCTGGAAATGCCGTGGAGCCAGCCCCCGTCCCCAGAAGTCGCCCCAAAGCAAGGTGCTGTCTCTGCTAGCCAGAGCTTTCCCCTTCTCGGGGCTGTCTCTGGCCCGCAGTGGTGCTGGTGTAGTTAAGAGCCGATGCTGCCGGGCGATTTAATGTATATTCAGCCGCCTGGGAATCCGTCGGCTTAACAGGGGTTTGCTCCTTCTGTTCTGTTTTTAAAATTGGGGAAGGGTTTCCAAGCCCTTCACATGACTGGAAATCTGTTTTATTATTATTATTATTATTTTCACAAGCTTTGAAACCTGAAATCATTAAAACACGTTGCTTTTGACAGTTTGTTTTTTACCTGAGCCAAAGCCTTTCCGGGCAGTGTCCTGACCCCCCCCAGCGCCAGCTCCGCAGGGTGTGAGGGCATGGGACGCCGAAACGCAATGCAAGCGAGAGCCGAAGCGCCCAGCCAGGTCCCGCTGCCTCCCCGGCCTGGGGCAAGGGAGGCAGGGAGAGGGCTAAGATGGGCGAGTACCTGATGGGGAGGGTGAACCCGGTAATGGCACCCTCAGAGTATTGGCAGGGGCTTCCAGGCTGTGGCTCGCGAGGGATGTGGTTCATGGCAGGGCGGTCCTGGAAAGACCCACCCGTGATCCATGATGGGTGTCCTGCTGCTTACAGGTGGCACAGTGCCTTTTTCTTCCATGAGCTGACAACTGAAATAAAATCCTTTTCCCATGGCGATAATGAAGGGGTGATGTGATTATTCACTTGCCTAGCGCTCCTTGCAGCTGCGAGGAAGCTGGGAGAAGAAGAGCGCACTCCTTGTCTCCTCACCGCCTCCATGGTATGGCACGGATGCCCTCGTGCTCTCCTTTGCGGGCCAAGGAAAAGCAGCTCCCACCCCAAGGGGGCACAGAGGGGCACAGCCAGGTTATCTAGGGGAACATACCCAAAATGCGGAGTTGGATCTGCTCTGGGCTTTGCCCCTGTTGCAAAGAGCTTGGATCCATGGTTCACAGCAGATTCATTCCTCCATGTAACTGTGAGCTGAGCTGGGGCAGGTTCAAAAAAGCCACCGATAGTTGTCCTGCCACAGATGGCAGCAGGTCAGTGCGTGGACCGGGGCAGAGAACCACAGCAACCTGTGCTCCTTTGAGCATCATTTCTCCAGGGGGGAGCAGGCATCTCCCCCTTTCCTTCCTGGGAGGGGGACACCATCCGATCCCACGTTAACATCTGCCCCCCCCCCCCCCGCCATAACCCATGCAAAGTGTTTCTCTTCCAGAGACTGGAGTTTCGCCTGCTGGCACGAACACAGACCCTGTTAGCTTTGGTGGGCTTTTGCCTGATCCTGCACTCCAGCTGCTGGGAAGACAGTGGATCCGATGCCCGCACCGAGGCGTGCACAGCCCCCAGCCCCTCCATCTGACCTGCGCAGGTGCTGCTCCTATGGCAAGCAAGGCTCCAAAGGGCTTGACATGAGTAAGTGTCCAAAGGACGTCGCAGGATGTCCTCAGGCTGAAAATTGGGTGGGAATCTCTCCTGAGAGCTGACCTGAGGGAAACCATGGGCTTTTTCATTTTCTCCTTTGGTAGTCCTGGCCCGCAAGAGAGGAAACTAGAGGAAATTTGAAAAGAAATAGCTGGTTCCATGTAAAAAGTTTGCTAGGTCCTTGGGAATCCCGCCATTAAAATAAACTAAAAGCTCAATATTTTCGGTCTGACTTAGGCCTGAGTCTCGCTTTATGCACTTTCTCAGGGCCCGGGGAATTTGTCCTGCCCGGCCCAGCCCTGTGACTTGGCCAAGCAGCCAGGCTTGTGCGGGCCGCGGAGGAATTCCCTTCCCAGCCAGGCCCTGGGAGAGGCGGGCTCTGGTTTTTCCTTGGCCCGCGTGCGCTCGCAGGGCACTGGCAAGCAGCCGCGCTTGCTGAGCAGCAGATTTTTTTTGTTCTCGTGGCCCGCAGGCTCGTGCGATGCCTCATTCCCCACGCTGTGCCGCGCGGGTCCCTCTCCGCGGCTCGGCCCTGCCAGCGCCCTGGCTGCCCCCAGCTCCGGGCTGGGCACGGCCGGGATGGCTCTTGGTGCAGCGAGGAGGGGCGCGAGGCTTGGCCGGGAGCGGGGCTCCCCGTGCCTCCTGCTCGGGTGGAAGGATGCCGGCTGATAAGGGGCGGATAAGGCAGCGGGAAGAACGGCCTTGCCCTTTGCCTCCGTGCCTTGCTATGGCTGGCGGGACGGTCGCAGCGGTGCCCGCGCGCTGCCACCCGGAGCGAAGGGAGCAAACAGCTCCCGGGGCATTGGCTGCAGCGAGATAAAACCTCCTTTCCGCCCCCGACTACCCGCAGCTCCCTTCGGAAATGCAGAGATGCCCTGGCATTTCCTAGGGAGGGAGCGCACGAAGCATCGGGGGCAGGAAGGGTGTCCCGTCCCCCCCCACCGAGCAGTGCCCCAAAGCTGCCCCTCGCGCCAGCCCCAGCGGCGAGCGCTGGCACGGAGCCGGCGAGCTCTCGCAGCCCAGGAAAGCTGCGGTGTCCGGTCAGCCGTCGTTTTCCTTGGGAACCTTTCTGTTTTTCTTTCGGGAGGACAAAGCCAACAGTTTTTGTAAAAACGAGCTGCAGATTTTGAGCAGGAAAGTGATCCCCTGCCCTGGAGCAAAACTCGTCGGGAAGCTGCAAAGAAGTCACGCAGCGGGGACATTCCCATGCCGCCCGAAC
>NW_020449085.1:2335695-2385050 GCF_003343035.1 Apteryx rowi
CTCACCCCCAGCTCCCAGGGCTGCAAAACCAGAGCTGGGGGAGGCAAAAAGGCCGGGCTGCTGCTTTCAGGTGGGCTCTGAGCAGCCCGGCAGCGTTGCAGAGGACCCGGGCGCCCTGCAGGCTCTTTCAGCACCTGCACGGATGCCGCCTCACAAGCACTGTCGCTGCCCGCTCGGGAGGACCGCGAGTCCTGCAGCATCCCGTCCCCTGCCGCCAGCTCCCCCATCGCCCGGCTCTGGCATCCCCTGCTGAGGCCCCGGCGGCGGCGGCGGCGAGATGAAAATAAGCGCCCGGGAGGCACCACGAGAAAAAAAGCCATTCCAAAGCCTTTTTTTTTTTGGTCTTGCTTGCTTTCTTCTTCCTTTTTTTTTTTTAACGGCTGCCGAGTGGAGGAGAACAGGTCAAGGCGAAGCGGGGAAGGCACGCGAGGAATGTGGCAGGGGTTCAGCGCATTCCTGCCGCGCTTAACTCTTGGCGGGCGGGAGGCGGCGGAGGCCTCGCCGGCGGGATGCCGCCGGCCGCTGCTCTCCTCCCGCCGGCGAGACGGCACCCCGGACGCGACAGCGAGACGGGGGAGCTCGGCCGGAGCCTGGCCCGCGCTGCTGAAACGGCGCCCGTGCCCAGCCCCGGGTGCTGCGGGTCGGGCGGGGTGTGCGGGGGCCGGGTAGCATCTGCACCCAGCGTCTGCCTTGGAGATGGGAGCCCTGGATGCCCCCCCCCCCACGCACACACCCATTTCCAGGCTCTTCCTTGAGTTTGCAGCGGCAGGGCAGGTTCAACCCACGCTGGCGGTGGGCGCTCGGCCCCTTCGGGGTGTCGCCCCAGCGCCCCACGAGAGCTGGGCTCAGCGCCGGTCCGGCCCTTTGCCGCGGAGGCTGGCGGGGAGCAGCTCAGCCCCAGCGGCGCGTGACGAGGAATTGAATCATCTCCTCTCCCTCCGGCCGGGGAGGCCCGAGCCCGCTCCACCCCGTGGCCCAAACCCCGGGAACACCCCGGCTTGGCCACGCTTCGTCGTGCAAACAGCCCGGGGCTGGGAGCATCCCTGCACGCGCGAGCGAGCGTCGGCCGGCCTCTGCCCTCCGATCACCTCGCAGCCCTGCTGCCCCGGCGCCCGGACCCTTCCCACCCCCTTCCCACCCCCTTCCCGGCGGCTCGCGGGCTTCGCACAGCGCCTAGCACCCCGCGCGGGGCAGCCGGGCCCTTCACCTGCCCCGCGGCACAAACAGCCAGCGCGGTGCCGGGGCGGGAGCGATGCCCGGGAGCATCCCCAAGGCGGGCAGGAGCATGCCGCAGCTGGGCTGGCCCGGTTCCCCCATGCCGGCCGGGAAGGCCTCCCAGGGCGGCCGGCAGCCAGGAGACACTGAGCCGGCGCCCGGCGCGGCGTTCGAAGGCTCGGCTCAGCCTGGCCGAGGTGCCGAGCGCCGGCCTTGAGATCAAAGCGGGGAAAGGGAAGGGAGCAGGGGGGCTGCCGGCACCAGGAGGAGAAGCGAGACACCGGGACCAGCCCTTGGGGCAGGGACTGGGAGGACTGGTTTAACCCTTTGGGTCCCAGCCGCCCCCTCTCACCCCCCCGGCTGCAGTACTTTTTCCCCGCTGTTACGGCGAGCCCTGAGCCAGGATGTGCCAGGCGCTGTACAGACACACAGGCCCGGCTCCGGCAAGGTGATCTAGGTTGTGAACTGTCCCCAAAATGAGTGGGTGCAGGACCATGTGCCTCCCCCTGGCTCCCCAAATCCTCCTCATGCCACACGGGTCGGCAGGGACAGCAGAGGGCGAGAGGCGCAGAGGCCGCAGCTCTCCCCCCCTCTTTTGGGACTGGGTGGGACAGGGAATTTTTTCCCATCTTTCCCGACCAAGTGGTGAACCACGAGAGACCCGGGACCGAGGCGCTGGGCCAGGCCCCCAGGCTGGACTGCAGCAGGTCTCGGAAACCTGGAAAGCTTGGCCGGAGGCTGTGAAAACCAGCAGCCCCGAGGCCAGGGCTCTGCCTCCCCCTGCCCCAGGCGGAAGGATGCGGCCCAGGGGCTGAGCCCGGGCTTGCACCGCGGCTTTCCCCTCCCCGGCATGAAGCACCCTGGCTGCCTCCTGCTCAGCACCGCCGTCCCGTGGGCCAGGCTGCTCAGACGTGGCCGTGGTGGGGTCCACCCCTCCGAGGGCTGGGGAAACTGAGGCAGCTGGGAGCAGACAGGCTCCCATCGCCCTGCCTGAGCCGAGGCTCAGTGTAGGGATGTCACGGGCCGGTGGGGGCCCTTCCAGGTGCCTGGGAGGGGGACACGAGCCGTGGGATGGCAGGGGAAGCTGCCGGGGGCTGGGAGCCTCCCCTGGCCACTGCTCCCCCTTGACACTGAAATACCAAGAAACTTTGCAGCCTGAAGGACTGGGGAGATGCTTTGGGCAAAGCTGCCCTGCCCCGTCCCGTTCCCCCCACCACCACCACCACAACGGACAGCCATTTCGGTGACGTGTCTGCGCTTGCCCGGGCTGTGAACCCAGACCACCCTGTCCTTGCAGTGACCCGGACACAGGGTGGGAAGCCCAGTCCCCCGTCCAGCTGCCCGCATGGCTTTGCCCTCCAGACCCAGCCGGGAGGCTTTCCCAGCAGGACCTAATGCTACTGCCTGCCCTGGACCCTGAGCACCAGCAGGGCCCTGTTTTGGCTGGATTTGGCCCTTTGGGCCGGAGAACCCCCTGTGCAGGGCTATGTGCGGCTGCAGGAGATCCTGCGTGCACATGAGGGCAGCAGAGGAGAGTGTGAAGGGTTTTTCCACACCCTTGCAGCTGGATCAGCCTGGTTCCTGTAGCATCCAGGGATGGGACAGGGATGGAGGCCCTAAAGGCAGCAGCAGCAGTGCCTTGCCATCCTCCTTTCAGAGCCAGACCCATGGGGCTACCTACAGGGCTGCAGGGTCCCATTTTTGGGTCCTTTGAGTACCTCTAGCATAGGCTGCTTCCCAAGCCCCCACCCCTGAGACCCGGGGGACCAGGAGGCTGGAGCAGAGCCTGCTGCACATTGTGGTAGGGGGCTGGGGCAGGGGGTGGTTGGATCTGCCCTAGGAAAAGCTTTGGACAACCTGTGCAGTGCTCACCCTGGCCTGCAAGGTACATAGACCCCTCCTGGTTATTGCCTCCCCCAGAGAGCCAGGACTCTTCTCACCTCCTTAGAGACGCAGCACTTCCCACACCCTCCCAAACTGCCTCCTTTCAGAGGCTCCCCCTGGGAGATCCAGGCCATCATCCCTTCCCCTGCCCAGGTAACAAAGCAGGAGCCCTTTCCCCTCACCTTTGCTCTTGCAACTAACGCAGGACATGGCTGTGCATCACCCCGCTGTGGCCCTGCTCTTGCAAGTGAGCCTGCCCTGCTCCGAAGCAGCTGGCAAGACCATGGGGGCCAGGGCTCAGGCGTCTCCTCAGCGAAAGTCCAGAGCAGGGCCCCGCTAGCTCTATCCATTGCAACCTTCCAGGAGGGTCCCTAGATGTGCAAGTCTTTGGAGGATTTGAGGTCCTTGCCTGGCTGATCCAGGCAGGGAAATCCAGCACATGAAGTTCTCCCTTCACTGCTAACCAGGGCTAAAAACAAACCTCCAGTGACCCTCAACTGTTGTCCAGCCCCCAAATCCTGGGCTCAGTTAGGTGAGACGAAGAGGGGCCACGACCACTGGGCATCCTCAGTTCAATTGCTCTGTCTCCCAGAAGCAGGGGTTAGAGGGCCAGTGGACACTGCTGAGACTCCTCTAGGGGCATGTGCCAGGCATGACAAGGGAACTGTCACCAGTGACATCTATGGAGAGCCACCAGGATGGCTCCAGGAACTAAGCACTGGAAAGGGCCAAAGCCTCTGAAGCATGTGGGGGACCCTATCAATGATGATGATGAGGGTCCCAGATGGCTCCATTAACTCAGCATGAAACCCCAGCCCCAGATCAGAGGGATGGAGGTGCCCTGGACTCCCCTCTCCCCAGGAGCAGGTGGGCTCTGATACCTCCCGCGTCTATGTGCCTAGGGAAGGATGTTCCCTCGATGGCTGTACCGAAATACCAGTGGGTATTTCCCTCTCCCCAGCCACTCCCCAAAGCCACCTTTGAGACAGGGAGAAATACAGACGCCAGGTTCTCCTTTCCACGCTTTATTCTCGCCTCCTCCCTGGACTCACACCGCAGCAGAGGAGTGGGCGCACTTCCTGCGCATGAGAACAACAGCCAGAGCAACGACGGCCAGCACGACAGCTGCTGCCACAGAGATCAGCCCCATGCCCACGCCAGGCGCTGCCGCTGCCCCTGCAAAACCAAACCAGGCCATTAAAACGAGTCACAGGAGCCTTCAGATGGGGCTGTGGCTGATGGAGGACTTACCCCGTCCTCCTTCCTTCCACTCTCCTGAGGAGTCCATTGCACCTGCCTCTGCAGTGAGGAACACAGGTCCGATGACAACATCAGCTTCTACCTCTTTCCCTGAGAAGGAAGGAGCTGTTAGGAGCCCAGGGCTTGGCTACCAAGTTTACCTGTCCCATAGGACACCTGCCCCACAGGGATCTTACTACTGGCAGAGGGCACATCTCTCCGGAAGCGGCGGCTGGGCCATCTGTCCAGGTGGTTGAGTCTCCTGGACAGTGCGGGTGGCTCACAGTTCCCAGTCTCACAGCAGCTGCAGATGTCCCTGGTGCCTTCCACCGGTGCCCAACTGGAATGGGACAGGAAATACCGTTATCCTAGCAAGTAGGTAATCTACCAATGTCCCTCCGTCTCCAGAGCTTTCTGCAGGCAAGGAAAAGGTGGCCGAAGGGGCCTGAAGGATCTGAATGGGAGCTGGCATACACCAGCAGCGTAAGGGCCACAGGGGTGCCTAAGCACAGGCCAGCAACTGATGGGTCCTCATCCTTGCCACCCACAGCACACACAAAGTATTTGTGCCCTTTGGACAATGCTTGGGTTTTGGATGCAGCCACCCCTGAGTTCAGGTTCATGAAACTCCCTGTATCATACCAGGAAGCTTTAAGTTGTATTTGGGCAGACGGCTGAGACCTGTGGTCCTGCCCAGATCTCTCTTGGGAAACTTCACATTAGTATAAAAATTCTTCTTTCTTGCATCCCAGTATTATGCACCAGCTACTCACATGTTCCTGGCTTTGTTGAAGGAGCAGGCCTTGTGCAAGGGGTCGGGGGCTTGGTCAGCTGGGGTGACCTTCAGGTGGCAGGTGATGTAGATCTGCAGGGTGAAGCAGGAGGAGAGAGGTGGGGATCCTCTCGTGGAGGACGCCAGCCTCATCTGGGTTGGACCTCATGGAGGAAGAATAAAGTCTTACCAAGTTCCTTGTGTCCCCTGCAAACCTGAACACATCAATCCTGAATCGAAGCATGTCCTCCCTGGACCGTGGGGTTATGAAGGCAGAGCTGGTATCGTCCGACCTTCCATCTACCAGGCATCTATAGACACAAGAGTGGGGGTCAGGAGCATCTGAGCTAGGCACCTCTCCAGCCGCCACAGCAGCTGCCAGGCTCCAGAGACGGTCCGCAGGCCTTACCCGTTGAAATCAATAATGGAGTAGTGAGGAGAGGAGTCACTGTCTGGGCTCAGGGCAGCAACACAGTTGTCCACAAACAGCCTCAAAGGCACGTGGTTCTCAGTGCTAACCTCTGCCTGGATGTTCAGGATGTCACCCAGCTGGAAACCAGTAAAGGGTCTCTCCGCACTCCAGTCCTCTGCAAGGCAGCAGCATCATTGTGAGAAATGGAGGGATGGCTCCTTCTTATCCCCAGGCTCCCCAGCGACGAGAGCCACGGCTGGGGAGTGGGTAAGCAGGAGATGAACTCCAAGGGACCAGAGCAGGGCTTGACTGGGAGCCCACTGACACAGGCGCTGGTATTTGCTCTTTGGCAGGTTGGCTGCCCATCCTTCTCCAGTGGGAAGGCAACAACCAACAGCCTTCTGCCTGCTGGGCAAAAGGGCCTGTGCTCCTGCCGTACCAGGAAAATAGAGTGGATAATACGTTTCCACATGATGGGGTGACTTCCCACCTACCGTTCATGAGGCGCAGGGAGAACACCAGCCTCTCCTCTGCAGACAGGGTGGAGCTGAAGGGAGCCCACGTGGGCTTGATGGCATTGCTGCTCACATTTTCCCTCCTGGGGAAGGGAAGGTTGCTCATTAGGACAGAGTCCTGTGGTAGCAATTAAGGACCAGGAGAGCTTGAGGACATAAAACTCTTACCTGGGATAGATGCACTCAATGGGGATCACAGCAGGATTGGTCCGGATGATGACTGGGTTGCTGGCTGGGCTGGGGTCATAGTTGATGAGTGTGCGGTAGATGAGGGAGTCAGGAGTTACCTAGGGAGAAGGAGATGTTGAAAAGCTGGTAGCAGGGTCACTCCTGCTGCCCCACCATTACCCATCTGTTCCAGAGCAGTTTAACTGAGAGCAGATCACAGTGTCCTTTTGCCGTTGGTAAATGCTGTGAAAATACAAAGAAAAGGGTAAAAAGCTGGGCAAAAGGGACTGGAAAAAAAGAGTATGAAGACCAGAGTGTTGATATGCAATCTCTTCCCATGCTAGTCTTCACTCCGTTCATACTGGTACGGTGCCCAAGTTCCCCAAGGAGCTCCTACTAATGCATGCTGGCCATGACCCTCCCCAGAAGCCCCAGGCCTTCGCCCTGGGAGGGCTGGAGGAATAAAGGGAGCAGAGCATCTTGTGATCGTCTGCAGGTGAAACTCCCTCTGTACAGAGATGCACCGGGCTGAGCATGGCACCAATTCTTCAGCATGGGCATGTATTGGGTGCTGGGCCCAGGTCTGGTTCAGAGCAAGAGGCCAAAATTGCTAGGGTGTACGTGTGGGCACCTGTCTCCATACCAGGAGCCACAGCAGCGTGCTAGGAGCAGGGCTGCTGGTGGTTACAGAGGTAAACCTTGTGCTTGGTGCACAAGCACGGGCAGCCCAAGCAGTGCCTGGCTCTGCTCTACTGCCAGCACATCTTCAGGAGGAGACCACAGCTCAGCCCAGGCCAAGTGCGGGCACAGAGCCTGTGTCGACAGCCAGCTGCTGGAAAAAGCTGCAGTAGGAAGGGTCACACCTCCCCATCCCATCTTGTCTTTCCATCTCCATGCCCCGTGGTGGGAAGGAAAAGGCTTTTGCGGGACAAAGGTGAGGCTGTGCTGGAGGAGTCCAGCTAGTGCCTCAAGCACAGGCGTGCTGTGAAGCAGCTGAGCTCTCAGTTCCCTCTGTTACAGGGGAAGCACAGGCAAAACGCTGCCCTACAGGCAACGAGACAGGGAACACTGTTCCTTAATCAGCAAGTTAAACCTCCTAATCGGGCAAGGTGTGAATGAAATGGGTTTGATGTGTGAACTTAAACACTATCAGTGTATCCCAGGCTGAAAATACAAAGCAGCTTTTGGGAAAAAAGTTCCCATTTGGGAGAAATGCCCACTCATCCTTCCCCAGGAAGTTTCTTGCCCATGCTCTGCGTCAGGCACCCAGAGCTCCCCCGGCCTCACGGGACTCAGGATCTGCTATGCCCCAGGCTCACACACCTTGGAGGGGCCCTGGCCTGGCGGAGACCTCCGGGGAGAGCAGAGCAGGAAAACGGTGGCAGGGGAGAGCTGCCCGCTCATGCTGGGCATCGCACTCACAGGGACATGCAGAAGGCAGGGGGATGCAGCTACACCCCAACCAGGGTGAGATCCTATAGCCCAGAGCTGCTTCAGGAGCTCCTGCACAGTTCACAGGGAAAGAAGCAATGCCCTGGGTAAAGGGAAAGCCAGAGATGCTGGGGGAACTGCCTGGGCACCTCCACCACAGTTAACTCCACCAGGGTCAACTAATCGCAACCTCCCTTTGGCTGCCACAGGGAAAGAGTCCTGATGCAGAGCAGCCTGCAATCACCTTCTCTCCAGAGGCCTCCTTCAGCCCCACAGCCAAGATCTGAAGAGCCCAGGGCACCTGGATTCACCATGCGGCATCGGCAGACCCCAGCAATGGGTGATCTGCCAGGTCAGCAGCCATAAACCCCTACGCACTGAACCTCCCAGCCCATCCAAACCAGCGGACAGCAAAGCAGCAAGTCCTTAAGTAGGAGCTCAGAAACCACGAGGGTGCCTCAGAGGTGGGTCAAGAGCCTGGTTTATAGACAAAGCCTCTTACCTGCACGATGCTGCCACACTCGTGGAGCCCAGCAGCAAAGGTCACAGTGTTCTGGGCGGTGTTGAGCGAGGAATGCTTGCAGGCAGCTGGGCCCAGGGTCAGGTCTGCCACATTGATGAGGCGCCCGGTGCCAAAGAGGTCCCTGTGCACCGTGACCACCATCTGAGCCTCCTGGCACTGCACCATCACAGGATGCCTCCCAGAAACAGCCCGTGACTGCGCCTCGTCCATCCACGACCAGGCATAAGGGTCAGCCCTCGACCTGTGGCTCGCCGGCTCGCTCCAAGAGAAATCCCAAGGCGTGTAAGAGGCCACCTCGCCCACCGCCCAGCAGAGAAGAGCCAGCGCCAAGCTGCTTTGGGGTCCCATCCTGCCTGCTTCCAGCGAACCCGAGCACAGAGACAAGAGGCTGCTCTAGGATCCTTTATATGCTGGAGCCAAAGGGAGCGGGAGCCGTCCGCCCCCAGCTTCGAGGGCGGCCGGGGACCAATGGCACCCAAAGCCCAGCCCTCCGCGGTCACGGCGAGTCAGTTCCGGGGTGCCGGAGCCCCCCGTCCGGGGCTGCCCAAGGCAAGGGAAAACATCCTCGTCAGCCTCTTTCACAAAATTGTTTATAAAACTCAGCAGAAGCCGGAGACGGGGAGACTGGTACAAAGTGACTTGTTTAGGTTAAGCGCGTGGTGATAAGGGGCTTTTCAAGGCTCCCAGGGGAGGTGACAAGAGCGGGAGAGCTGGGGGTGGGGGGCTGGTATGCAAACCGAACTGAAGGCGCTTCCGCATCCTCTCTGCGGGACCCAACCCCTGCCTAGCTCCGCCATCCTCTCCCGGGACTCTGGTTTTCCGCTGTTTCTCAATCGGATTCTCCTTGTGCCGAGCAGGCCGGAGCAGAGGAAGAGCAGGAGCCCATGTGCTCGTCCAGCTCCAGCCCAAGCCATGGCTTTGCGTGACTCTCTGGTCCTCAGCAAGGCCAATGGTGGGACATTCAGTTAGTGCTGACCCGAGCACCAGCTGAAGGAGTGCCTTCACCACGGACACGAGCTCAGCTGGTCTCAGCTGGGCCGATAAGCCCTCATCCTCTGCCTCGGCTTAACTGGCAGTGAGGTCACGAGCAAGGCTCAGCTGCAAGGAGAGCTGCTGCAATTCTTTTTTTATCTCTGCTGTTCTTCCCCCTCTCTTTGGGTTGTGTTTGTTCTGTTGTCTTCAAGGAAACAGGACCAGAATATAACAAGCAACAAGAGGTGCTCCACCCCTCCTTGCTTTTCCTATCTCTCCCTTCCCCAAATGACAGCACCATATTTTATATTCCACCCCCCGCAGCCGAAGCTGGGAATCGCTTGGGACCAACTCTACAGCTATCAGGGAAGCTGCTAAAAAGAAAACCTACATGCTTTCAGGCCCAATCGCTTGAGTCTGTCCCTTCTTTTGAGTGTCTTTAACTAAAGGCCATGAGAGATTTTTACAGTGCAGGAACACCAGATCTCCCTCCCCCCGACCACCCTGCACCGAGCAGTGTCTGGGCGCAGAGAGGGGCTCTGCAACCATCCTGTGCAGCTCAGTGCAAGAGACGCCCCGTTTCACACCCGCATCTCCTCCTCCACTTTTTGGGAAGCCCCTGGCAAGTTTTAGGCAAGGGGCAGCAGAAAGCCTCTGATTTGGATGGCTGAGCTGGAGCAGCTCAACTGCTTGTTCGTAGGAAAATGGAAAGAAACAGTAATGAAAATAAGCTTTGGGGTCAGATGTCTGCTATTGCCATGAGTAAATCATCTGACCCCCTAACCTGAGACAGGGTCCAGCATGGTCTGCTCTTGCCTGTGGCTGTTCAAATGGTGACTTCCAAGACACTAGTGAGCTTTTCCTGGACCACCCTAAAGTCTCTCAGTGAAAAAAAGTCCCTCAGCTCCCTCGTTTCTTACCACTCGCCCCATCTTTTGGGGACAGCTACCACATGCTGCCAGTCCCACACCAGCTGGGCAGTGTGCCATGCCTGTCCAAACAGAGGGGCAGAAACCAAACCAAGTCAAGCACATGGGTTTCTTCAGCCAGCCCATTCTTAGCAGAAGTCCCACCAGTTTTGGAGCTGGAGATGGCTCGCGCCTGATACAATGTCCCCAAAAAGCACCCGTGTGAAGATCCCACATTTGTGCTGCATTGCAAGTGAGAAATGAGCCTTTGCAAAACCTTCAACTTTCCTGCTGGCTCTTTCCAGTATGGAACCGATTCCCCTCCCTGCTGCTGTCAGCACAGCCAGTGTTTAAAATACCTTGAGACTGGCAACTGCGTAGAAATACCAGGGATTCCAGCATACAGGCACCGAGCTGAACACTGTGCGTCAGGGAGCCTCCGTCTCGGGAATATATTTGGCAAATACATTTGCACTGACAGCAGATAACACGAGCAACTGATGCTGAATCAGTAAATAAACATCTGCTTTCCCCCTGCTGATGGGGGGGGCATCACAGCGAAGGCAGCTAACTCAGCCGTGTCCTTGACTCACAAGGACCACAGGAGCTGGCTGAGCTCACCCCCATCTGGTCTCTTTTGCAGCTACTGCCGGAGAACTGCAGCTCAGGTACCAACCCCAGGGTTAGGTTACAGCTCTTGGGGTACCACGGTGGAGAGAGGCCTTCATCCCCACAGGAAAATGAGTCACTTTGATGGGTCACCTCATATTTACATGGCTAAAATTAGCAAAGGTGAATCCCATGCAGAGGGACATGCCAAGGCTCAGAGCAGAGAAGATATTTGTCTATGAGAAAGGGAATTTCTGCTCCCAGAGTAGCTCTTGCCAGGTTTCCCACATGACCATCTGTCCCTTCATTATTCCAACCATAACATGAAGTTGGCCATGTATCAGCACATTGGGAAAGAGCACAAGCACATTGTGGGCACAGAGAGGAACAGCCTCCTCTGGCCTGGCCCCGTGGGCACAGGACATCATGGGTGAATGGTGGGATCCTCTCCAAGAGTGTGATGACTTTAGCAGCAGCACAGCAAACCAGAAAGGGTGGCTTTGGCAGAGGAGGGTCTGCCAGGGCCCACAGTTTGGATGGATGACAGGAGAGCAAGGGACAACCGTAGGGAGGGACCAAGGAGCAGCCTGGGGAAAGTCTGAAAACATGGCTTCAGGACAGAGGGAGCAGGGGAGAGCTCTGCAGCATGCAGGAACAGGGCTGGGATCTGCTTTGTCCCCAGCTCTGCCCTCGAAGCTCAGGTATGCTCCAGCCCTAGGGCCCTTTGAGGCCAGGGGTGGACATTTCCTAGCAGGATGGGCCTCCAAATGGGAGACAGAGCAGGACATTGTGCCCATTCTCAGGGGGCCCCAGCTCATTACCTGAAACCACATCTGACAACAGCAAAGGGGGCAGCTCAGCTTTTTTTCCACCAGCCCTATTTGAGAACCCACCTGGACTCCCAAGAGTGTCATGCACAGCTGACCAATACCAAACACAGCTCCAGTCAAAAGTTCAGTGAACACAGGTGAACACATAGCACCAAAACCAGGTGCATTAACTAATCTGGTGCAGAAGGCAGAGGCCAGGAAAGCCCCAGGGCACTGGACAAGGACAAAAGTAGCAGTTTTCCTCCATTGCAAAAAGGAGAACTTAAAGCACATCTCATTTCTGCCTATATACATGTAAAAGTTGTGTGTCAATTTAGAGACAGCATGTTTCTCATGGGACCTTTGTCAGCAACAGCCTAGAGATTGAAGGAGGCGGCGCTCAGCTGGCAGTCCCAGCCTTGCAGCACCAGCAGTGCTACGTCCTCCAGGCAGCCATCGCCACACAGCAAAGATTGCTGCTGCGCTCATGACGCTGAGCCACATGTGAGCCGGGGAATCTGGTCCGGAGGGGACAGGAGCAGGAGAGGCTGCTCAGACTGGTGTTTTGGTCAAACACCACGCAACTCAGGTACCTCAGAAAGAGCTCTAGGAGTCAGAGAGTTTTTCCTAACCAAAATTTCTTTGTGGACCAGGTTTGGCAAAAATTTGCCTTTTCCTTCCAGGAGCCAACTGAGCCATTTCTCTTAAACAGCCGTAGGGCAGCTATGCCAAGTGGAACAGAAAAGGGCTTTTATCAGGCAAGTGTCCTCAGTGCTGCTCAGCAAAACAGAGTCCCTGCTCAGAGTACATGCACATCAAGACACTATCAGGGCATTACACATCTAGATAAGACATAGATCAACAAGGCATCAGTTACATGACGATTTAACAAGCATCAACAGCCACAACTTGCGGCCTGGGAGATTCTGGCTGGATATAAGGAAATGTTTCTTCACTAAGAGGGATGTGCAGCCCTGGGCCAGGCACACTGAGAGATGAGGGAATTTCCATCCTTGGACATTTCTAGCCTTAGCTAGGCCAAGCCAGGGCTGCCCTGCCTGGTGCTGGACTAGAGGCCTTCAGAGTTCCCTTCCACCCACATTTCCATGACCTCCTCCCCTCTGGTCTGCCCCAAAGATTACAGCTTGCAGCTCTTGTGGGATGGCAAAGACTTAAGCCAGCTATTAACCCCTTTGAAGTTCATATTTCCCACCCTGCACCAAGGCAAGGACTAAACCTCTCCATCTAGGTACCAGGGAGAGTGGCAGCATTAGCTGTTTCATTATTCCCTAAGAGGGGAGGGCAGAGCAGTTTCCAAAACATAGCAGAGATGCAAAGGGGATCCCAAGTCCAGACTTTCTGCTGAAAGAGGCAGGCCCTGTCCCATCTTTCTGAGGACCTGGGGTCTCAGCTGATCATTAGTTCTCATTATGTTATGGGGTTATAATGTCAGGGAATGAACTTTCCCTTGCTTTTGCATGGGGTCAGATCTTACTAAGGGGGGGAAGAGGCAGACTGACAGATGGTCAGCTATAAACCAAGCCTCCTTGGGGACAGAGGGCAGAGCCAGGTGTCTCTCACCCACCAGTCTCCATATTTCCACCCTACTCCTCACACCAAATCTAACACAAAGTCAGCATAGCTCACTGATCCAAACCAGAACTCATCTTTTCTCTTCTCTTTAGGGAAAGGCCAATTTTTTTATTGGATCAGTGAGCACCAGAGCTGACAGCAAGGGAAGGGGTGGGACTGTGGTTTAGGTGATCCTAGATCCCAAGTCGAGCTCCAAAAAGGCACACTATGCCAAAGAAATTCCAGAGCAACGTGGTCTCTACCCAAGGCACTCAGCACTACATCGTCACAGCATGCGACTGCCTGGAGCTGGACAACAACAGCCCAAGCCATCAGGAAGGCAAAGGAAAAGAAGAATACATTAGGATTTCTCCAAGGGATCCCAGCTCTTGGTCTCCAAAGTGCTGGATCACACCCAAAGATGTACCAGGCTGTGCAAGGCACCACCCTCCTAGGTCCTCCCGTGACCAAAAGAGCTCCCCCAAACAGGCCAGGAGCTTCCAATAGTCCTTGCTCCCCCGCACACCCAGCTCAAGAGGGTGGCCACACTGCAAACAAGTCCCAGCTCCTCACAAGTCCCAGTTCCCCCTCACCATCCAGTACATCCAGAATGAAATGCTAAGCCCTGACAGCAAAGGCTGCAAGAGACGCTGTTTGCAGCATGTGACCTGCAACTTCAGGGGTCCCTGGCCCTACAGTACTTGTCACCTGCTTGTCCTGATTCTCCATTTCTGAGCCAAATTTGCACCAAGACTGAAGTTACTTAAAGCAGGATTTAAGCTTTGGCAGTTAAGTCTCCTTTAAACCTAGAAGTCTGAAGGTGTTATTTCCCTTTGCTTAAAACCAGCCACCCAAGTTTGTCATCAGAGCAAACACCTTGTCCCAAGACTCTTGCCTTAGTCCCTCTGCAGGGACTTGGCACAGTAATTTTGCCAGCCTATCTCAGAGGTCAGGTGGCAGCAAACGCTTCCAAAACTGCCTGAAAAAGAAGGGTGTCTTTTTTCCCCCCAAGTCACAAAACTCAGCAGTTATAGGAGTCACACTAGTCCAGTTCCCACCTCTGCCTGAATTGCAAACCTCTCCCGCGCTGGTGGGGAGCCACAGGTCTTGGGATCTGGGGCAGGGACTTCCTCCCTTAAGGCTGCTCTGCTGAGCAAAGGAAGAAGTTTTATAGGACCAGAAAGAAAAAGCAAATGCAACTCAAGCAAGTAATAGCTAAAGCCCCTTTCTCAGGGGGAGTGGGGGCAGAAATTCCAGTCCCTGCACCAAGGACTGTTTATACATTTTATCCAAGGCTTGTTACATATAACTATGTATAAACAGTCCTTGGTGCAGGGACTGGAATTCCTGCCTTTGTCTCTCCCAGGAAGAGCCCTATCCACTAGACTTCATGTTCACCGTTATGCTCCCTTCCTCATCCAGCAAATCTTGATTTTTTTCACTCAGAAGCAGCTTCAGACAGGACAGGTAGTGGGTCCAGATCCTTCCCCCAAGCCTCATGGATCAGGCCCCTCCAGGAAGCAAGAAAGCCCACAGAGGATGAGGTTTAAGGATTGTCACAACAGCATCCAGCAGCACTGGCTATCCCAGACTCCAAGGCACAGCCCCAAGAGCCTTTGGCCATGGAAGCATTACAAGGCACCTCTCTGTGCAGCTGAATCCATATCCTACTGCAGGGAAACTCTGACCTGCTCTCTCCTCCCGCCTTCCCCAAGAAGTCTCTGCTCTAACCAACATCCTGTGGGCACTGAGCCCTCCGCACCAAGAGCCCCTTTCACCTCTCCCACAATGTCCTTTCCAGCTCCTCCTCTCCAAGAAGCAGAGTCCCAAAGGCAGACTCTGGTTGCCCTTAAGTGTAGGAAGACCACTGTGAGATTGGAGCCCCCTCTAGCTTTTGGTGAGGAGACTTTAGGAGCCACTTCTTCTTGCCTTAGGCAGTCCAAAGTCTCAAGCAACCAGCCCTGCTTAGACTGAGAGCCTGAGAACAGATTAAACATCACTTTCTTCTAGTCCCTGCTACACTGGCTTTTACAAATTGTCGCTTCCTAGGCCCAGACTCTGGGCCAAGGTAGCCAGTCCCTGCATGATGGATCAGCACAAAGGTCCTTTTTCAGCTTGAGGACAGTTGAGCTCAGTAGAGAGGGAGGCAATATTTGTAATCCTACCCATCACTTTGTGTCACCTTGTCTTCATTCAGGGTGAGACACCAGGGCAAGGCAAGGCTCAGCTCACATCAACTACAGGATCACTTTCACTTTGCCTTGCCCATTTACCTGATACCAGTCTCTTTAGCCAAAGAGCTCTCCATCACCTGAGATCTTGCAGCCACATACATGACAGGTATCTTCAGGCAGGGGCATCATAGCCATGGGGCTTTCACACCCATGCTTGCACCCCAGGATCATCACAAGACACAAGGAGCAGCAGCTGATTATATATACACAAAATTAGAGGGGCAATTTGTGAAAAGGATTTCAGAAATGCAGTTAGAGACAGGCTCTGAGTTGCTGAAGAGATTTGAGAACAGGAAGTTTGCCAAGCTGCTTTAGATTTCCTCAAGTCAGTACTTATCTGTCTCTTTGACCAAAAGAAGGAATTTTGAGCAAATCTACGTAAAGCAGAAAAGAGGGTGGTACACACTCCAGAAACATATGTTCTTCTCCCTAATGAAGGCTGCAGGGTAACCCAGCTCAAAGTGGAAAAATTTCTCTCATAGTGGAAGTTTAGTGCTCAGGAAAGCACTTTTTTTTAAAAAAAAAGGTCCTTGCACTCTTGTCACAAGGGTTTTGAAAGTAGTTTTCTTAAGGAGGCAATTAAAGTCTTGACCACTGCTGTGAGACAGGCTGTTTATCTTGTTTCCTAACAAAGCCCTCACACGCTCTGAGTTTTACTAAATCCTTAGCTCCCTCTGGCTTTAAATCACTTCCACTTCAGCATATGTGGATAGTTACTAGTATGGAGCAGCCCCAGCTGGCTCCAGTGGCAGATAAAATACATTAAGGCTAAATACAGTAACAAGTTTTTAGGAAGAACACATGCAGAAACCACCAGCCAGAGGCTCTCAGTTCCTACCAAGGTGCTCTGGGAGATGTCAGAGTTGTAAGGCTGTACAAAGCCCTGCTGAAGGCAGGGCTTCAGGAGTGTGTTGAGATCTGAATTGGATTCAGGGAGGCAAAGAAGCACAGTTAAAGTCAGTATCAGGATCCGGTTCACTCAGTCTCCAGAGGACTTCTCCAATCCCCCCACCCCCTTGAAAGCCTCCCACAGTCCTTCAGGTTTATTTTTTATTGGATAGACTATAAAAGTTGAAAACAGTGATTTAAATGGGGTTGCTGGATTTCCAGCAGACAGTCAGAGCTCCTAGAGCAGCAAGGATCAGAATGACAAGACCAGCAACTGCAACCAGCCCCAACACCATCCACAAGTTCCATTCTGGATCTAGGAAGGAAAAGCAAGGAGGTGGTTACGACCAGAGCTGGGACCTGCCACATATACCACCCTTTCCCTGAGCTTGCCCTACCTCGTGAAGGCATCCTTAGGACTGAATGATCCTGCCAGCTGTGGATGAGGAGGGGTCCAACCACAACATCTGCTTCTTTCACCAAAGGATCTGAGAAGGAGGACACATGAGTACACACAGGCTCATCTAAACATTTGCTCTCCCAAGCCATGGATTAGCATTGAGGAGCCAACAGGTAGCAAGGCAGCTCTAGCCACTCAGGTCTGACCAAGTTAGCCATTGCAGTAATGGAGCACAAGAGGCATGTCAAGACCTACCAGGCTGGGAGGACAGTTCTCTCCTAAAACGTCCTCCTTGCCTTCGGGAAGCAGCATGAAGCCTCCTGGAGTGCCCAGCCAAGCCACAGCTCCCCACCTCACAGCAGGAGCAGACATCCCTGGTGCCTTCCACAGGAGCCCAGCTGGAAGAGAGCCCTGTGACCAGCCTGCCCTGCTGTAGGAACCCCTCCCATGCCTCCTCTGATGTCCTAGAAGGAATCCCAACCCTCCCCTGCCACCCATTCAGACCAGATGGCCAAATCCACCTCCCAGGACAGTGGTATGCCAGATGAGAAGCCCAAGCTCTTTACCCTTGGACAAGCTGCTATTCCAGCTACTCACAGGCTTCTGGCTTTGTCAAAGGAGCAAGCCTTGTTCAGAGGGTCTGGAGCTTGGTCAGCCAGGGAGACCTTCAGGTGGCAGGTGATATAGATCTGGGGAGGCCAGGCAGAGTAGAGGCATTAGGCTGTCATTTGCCTTTATGGCATACACTTGGCTCTCTCATGCATCCCATGCATGAATTTGGTCTCCAATGGACCACCACCTCCCCAGGTCAGCTCATTCCCTCCTACTTCTTTCAGGACACTTAAGTGTTCAGCTACCGGAAGCCCATCAGAACAATTGGTCAAAAGGAGGGGGGGGGGAAGCGCAGTGCTTGTCTTGACCAATATCAGGGCTGGTTTTCAAGAAGCACCTTTGGCTCAGAGAGCTGACAGTCAGAAGCAGTAATGAAAGGACTTCATTCATATTTAGCTATGAGGCAGCTGCCTAGAATTACATCCCAGGGCAAAACTTCATTAACCTGGTCTATGGAGTGAAGTCACATCACTATCTAGCCAAGCAGAGATCACTTGTTTTAGGAGAGATTTACCAGGTTACTGGAATTTTCTGTGAACTTGAATGCATCTACCACAAACTGAAGCACATCTTGCCTGGGTCTTGGGGATATAAAAGTTGAGGTGGCATCATCCAGTTGCCCATCCACCAGGCATCTAGGCACAAGAGATGGTCGGCAGGATCCCACTATTGTAGATATCCATAACCAGCACAAAGAAGCATCTCTAAGTAAAGGCACAGCCAGCTCTTACCCACTGAAGTCAATGAGAGCATACTGAGGAAAGGAGTTCCTGTCTGGAGTTGGGGTAGCCACACAGCTGTCCACAAAGAGCCTCAGAGGGGCATGGTTTTCTGTATCAACACTAGCTTGGAAGTGGAGGACCTCTCCCAGCTGAAACACACTGGAGGATCTCTCAGCACTCCAGTCATCTGGAAGGGAAGAGGTCATGATGAGCTCCAGAAAGGGAAGCCAGTTGGTTCCCTTGTGTCTCACTGCTTCCATTTGAGGAAGAACCCCCAATAGTCATGAGCCCTAGCAGCTGCCCACATGGTAAACAACTGTACCAAAACAGGGCTAAGCCAAGCTGTCTGCTCCAGGAGTACTGGCATGACCCACAAAACCAGTTCCCAGAGACAGAGCAATACCAGCACCAGTGGTGCCATCTAGTGAAAGTGTGGCTGTCTAGGAGAGGACAGACCCAGCCCCGGGTTGCTGGGCCATCAGGCCCCTCCTCCCCCACTGGAGACTTACCCTCCATGAGGCGCAGGGAGAATGCCAGTCTCTCCGCTGAGGACAGAGTGGAGTGGAATGGCACCCACGTGGGCTTGACGGCATTGCTGCTCACGTTCTCCCTCCTGAAGAGAGATGCCCTTGGTTAAAGGCTCTGCGCTGGCAGGTCAGCTGGAGGGACAGCTCAGCCTCACTCTCCATTGACTCACCTTGGGTAGTGGCACTCAATAGGAACCACAGCAGGGGTGGTGCGGATGATGACCAGGTTGCCAGTAGGGGCTGGGTTATAATTTAACTTTGTGCTGTAGACTAGCACATCAGGGGTCAGCTGGGGAGAGACACACATGTTGCATTATCAATTAATTAGGAGCCCTATTCCTTTGGCCTCACACAGGGAGCAGCACATTCAGGACTGGAGCTTCAGTACTGAGGCATTTCTTCTGGCACTGGACACAGGCAAGCACCATCCATCCTGTTGCAGGGACATTCCAGGCTGAGGAGCTGCTCCATGCTGCCCCAGGACTGTCTCTAGCCAGCAGCACACAGCAGAACTGGATACAGAGGTGCTCAAGCTGATCTTTTTTCCCCAGTTTCCCTGTCCTAGTACAGCAGACAGGGAAGTCTGTCCTTTGAGATGTCACAGGCAAAGAGTAACTTCTACTTAGGGAGGATTTACTGGTGGAATCTGCAGCTAATCATCTCTCTGCTGGGACCTCCCCAGTGCCAGCTGTATACCCTGATCATCCTAAGCCTCTCCCAGGGAAAGAGGGACCACTTTAGTCTTAGCTTTCCTTAGAGCAGCTTCATGCTATGATCTAGCAGCAGCATGCAGATGCCTCCTAAACTCGGCACCAGCTGCTGGCTTGCTGCAGAGACACTCCCAGGACTAGCTTATCTGTACTCAAGCCTGGAGGAAGAAGTGACAGCAAAGGTGTTCTGGAAAACTTTGACACCTCTGTACCCATAAGGGGAAACCTATTTTCTCTGCCTATTTTCTCTTTCTATTTTCCAGAGCCTTCCCTGCTCACACACCAGCACCAGAGCTGAACCCTAAACCAGATAGCATAACTTTCATCACCCTTGAAAACAGATTGAGATCTTTCAACTTCTAAGAAAGGATTTGAACATCTACCTGACCAAGAAGTCCAACTACACCACAACACTCTGCCAAAGCAACTTCTGCTTTGTCAGGTTTTATATCAGTGCAAATTCTTCAGCAAGCAGCAGAACATTTGAGCAGCACCATTAGCCTACAGGAGCTTCAGCAGAGTTGAGCCTGGCCCTAGCAGTACACTGATCTGTATTTACAGGCTGGCACCCAGTGAGTTTCTAGGGGTAGCTTCAGCATTGCTAGATGGAGGAAAGAGGGCAGTGGGATGAGATCAAGTGAGCAGGGCTGAGACAGCCTGAACTGTGATCCCACAGCCCTAGCGGAGGAAAGGCAGCACTCAAATCTCATCCCTCGGACAGCTTCTGCATTGCTGTACAAGAGCAAGGGATGCAGCAGCCTGAAGCACTGAGGCTCAGGCCAAGACCCAGCTCCCCACCCCAAGGCTCCAGTCCTGGGAGACATAGCCTTACCCTGAGGATGCTGCCGCACTCGTGGAGCCCTGCCGCGAAGGTCACAGTGTTCTCTGCAGCGCTCATGGCCGCAGGCTGGCAGGCAGCTGGGCCCAGGGTCAGGTCAGCAGCCCTCACCAGGCGCCCCGTGCCAAAAAGGTCCCTGTGCACCGTGACCACCATCTGAGCCTCCTGGCACTGCACAGCCACAGGGTGCAGCGGGGATGCAGCCCGAAGCTGGGAGACATCAACCCAAGCCCAGGGGGAGGGCTGGGAGAAGGCACGGGACTGCCCAAAAGAAAGATCCCCCCCATACAGCTGCACATCTGACTCTCCTCTAAAGAAACCCCAGGGGTTGTAAGAAACTACCCCAACAAGAACCCAGCAGAAGACAGCAAACCCCAGGCTGCTTCCAGGCCTCATCTTGCCTACCAGAGTCCAGCACAAGGGAAAACTGCTGCCCAGGGACCTTTTGTAGCCAGCACCTCCCTGCAGCCACTCCTACCCCAGGTGATGCCCATCACACATCTCAGCAAGGGGAATTCACAGCAGCTGGGAGCACCACTGTTCCTTGCTGGGAGCTCAGAAATCAATCATGATGGGGTGATAATGAGGTGCTGGAGACAGCAAGCCTCTCTGAAAGTCAAGCTTAAGACAAAGGTGTCTTTGGCAAGCTCAGTATTAGGCGTATCAATAGTGTTAATCAGGGGGAAATACAGGCTGCAGCCCCGCTATGTTCAGCCCTTTCCCCCCCTCCCCAGTAGTGATGGCTCCAGACTAACGGCCACACTGCAAACAGTCTGTGCCTGCCACGGTACCACTTATATCTTCCCAGTTTAAACTGAAACAAAGTCAGTCTTGGCCTGGACAGGAGATGGCTTCTGCTCTGACATAACACTTTCCTCACTGGATCTCAAACTACTCTACAAAGGATCTTTAGTGGCATCATCCTCAGCTTGCACATGTGGAAACCGCTGTCCCAAGAAGGAGGGTGCAACTCGCATCTCTTAGTCCCTCAGCCTTTGAGCCCGTTGTGCAATGCAGCCTGTTTGATGGGAAGGTAGGGACAGAGGTTGGGTGGACAGGAGGGCTGAGGAGAGGCTGAGCCAGGGCTCGAATCCCTCTCCCCTGTCCTTGGCTGGGCTCAGTCCCTTGCCTGGTGAAGGTGAAGTGTTGACTTTGCTGTGCAGCTGACCCCAGTTTTTTTCACCTTTTTTCCTGAAAACAACCAGCTCCACAAGATCCACAGAGGGCCTTGCTCACTGGGGTAGCTGGGGTACAGAGTGACATGGTGAGAGAGGGGGTGCCGGTTTCCCAAGACGAGCTCTGTATTCAGCTGCCAAAACTCATCCCTGTCCCAGCTCCCTCAAGGCTACAGTGATCCTCATGGAGCTGCTCATGTCAAGGGCAACTGGACATTTCCTGGGCAAGAGGAATTCATGATCATGATTCTCTACCAAGTAAAGACACAAAGGAAGAGTACGCTGGGAGGCCTTGAGATGACCAGAGCATCTTTATATCAGGTAGTTATGCTCAGCCTTTATACCGGACTAGGAAATGCTTGGGGGATCATGGAATGCTTCAGTGAGGAAGGAACATATGGAGATCATTTGGTCCAACCACTTGATCAAACCAGGGCTAATATTTAGACAAAATCAATGCTATAGAAACAGCAGTCTTAATATCAAGATCTTGACTTTTAAACTGTGCTCTGCATTTTCAAGTGGGAGAAAGGAGAGGGGAAAAGCGAGAGGGAAATGTGTATATGATAAGCAGATAGTGAAGCTCTTCCATCCTGCTGCTACCATGCCTAGTTCTGGCCTGTGGTCCTGCCCCTCTGACTGCATGTTGAGCCAGTTTGACTCACTAACCTGGCACTAACATTTTCTTGGCTGTTTTCCACCCAGTGGCCAGGGGTCCAGGGAAGCACCTGGAATGTGGTGCTTAGAAAAGAAGAGAAAGGGATGAAATTGGAGGGATAGGACATCTCCCTTCAGCATCTGTGAGCCGTTAGAGGATCCCAACAGCAACTCATGTAGCTTCAGCCAACATGAGCACTGGGATTTTCACACCACGGGTGTGTAGCCCAGCATATAGTGCTCAAAGAAGCCCAGGCAATGGAGACCTCATGGTAACCTCCTCCAGGGCTGAGGTCTCCCCCACCCCACACTCAGCAGCTGCCTGCAGAGCATTTCTGAGGGTTCCTGGCAAAACCTGCGTGATTCCTCACTCGACAGACGATGGGCCTTTTTTGCTCCAAGAAAACCACAGGAGAACACAAGCAGCCTCTGAGAGCCCCGCCAAGCTAAGCTGCTCTGTTCAGAGTGCAAATGAAAGGCCTGTAGATCATTTAAAACCCAGGAAAACTCTCAAAATAAGTGTTAAGAGTGACTTCAGAGAGTTGGCAAGGAACTTATATTTCCTTCCACTGAAAGATGTTGATTTTTGGCAGGGAGGAAGAAGAGCAAATTTTAACTTGAATCAAGTGGAAAAGGGAAAAGAAAATTTCCTGCATGTGGAAATATTTCTTGCATGTGGAAATATCCAGAAAAACTTGCTTAGGGAGTCCTGGGGCATGGGGCAGCCCTGGGAACTGACACAGTAGCAGTTCAGGTTGTCTTGGGGACCCTGAAAGGAAGGAAATAAGAAAGCAGGTGCTCCGGCTTGCTTCTGCCAAAAGGCTAAACGGACTGGAGATATTGCTGCCACACTTTGTGACTGCAGAGGGATTGTGATTGCAGATTTCCAGGGGAAAAGTGCTCTGCTGAAAAATATCCCCTCCCCAAAAGGGACTCCTGGAGTCATAGGGAAGCAGGAGAATTTCAGCCTTCTCCCAGGACGAATGCTGATACCCAACTATCAGGTGAACCCTAACGAACCAGACCTAACGAACTGCCGTTTCTGCTAACCACCATGCTCCGTGCCCCGGTGCCGGCTCCCCTTGAATGCAGGGTGCCTCGCCGGGTGCCTGATCCAGTCCAGCCGTGCTCAGATGCATACGTGACTATTTAGCGAGGTTGCCATCAGACTGTGAAGGGACAGTATGGTAACGAGGCGCTTGAAGTTGCCCTGGGCTCGCTGGCAGCGGAGCAGCCGTGCAGATACCACCAGGGCATGAGCAGGACCTGGTCGGCCTGGGGGAGACCGCAGAGGAGCCGTAGCCGTCAGCGACACCGAACTGCGTTTCTGCTCTTGCAGAAGGAGACTCCACACGGTGGCGTCCTCACTGGCTGCTCCCGACGTGCTTCCAGACGTGGTACGTGTTTTCAGTGAAAGGGAGGAAAATGCTTCTGCACAAGCAGCCGTTTAACCGTTCCGGAACGGACTTGAGTCAGCAGCTTCCAGGGCAGGACTGGAGGAGGATGACTGGTGTTGGAAACGATTTTTACTAGAAATAACGCACAGAGCAAACAAAAGCAGAGTGATGCGTGCCTCGTCCTGGGAGTCAGCGCCCCGGTCACGCGGAGGGGTGGCAGGAGCACCAGAGGCCCCCAGGCACCGTCTCTCCAGGGACCCCTGCCAGCCAGGCCAGACGTGCCCGGACATAAAATGTTCCCCGAGGTGTCTGGGCAATCCCTCCCTTTTTGGGTGGCACAGGACAATTCAGCTTCGACCTGTTCTCTCCTCATTCCCGAGAAGGACTGGGAGCCGGGAAAAGCGACCCACTGCCACGGCATGCTGCTGAATCACCCTGCAAGCTGCAGCATGCCTGCTTGGAGGGCTATAAATCAAAGAGGAGGAAAAACCAGCCTGTGGGGTTTAAGTGACATCTGGGGATGGCCATGGCTTCAAACAGCACTCCTTGTATGGGACTTTAGGGACAGTACAGAGAACGTGTGTTCTGCTCCCGCCGCTGGGAAAAGGTTGGTGGGTTCATTGCTTCCCTCACACACGCAGGTCACTTTGACTAGGAGCTTTTGCAAGATTTGCAGCAAACCTTGGTCTGTGTCAGGGGACAGCTGTGGACCCTGGATTCCTGCCCTCACGTCTCCTTGCGATGAGGCTTCCCCCCAAATCCTCTTCCTGCCCTTGCTTGCGAGCCGTGCCCTCTCCTGCCTTCCTGCAATGCCAGGCGCGTGGTCTGGCCCTGATGGGAGCCAGACGAGACACCCATGAGCTTATGGCAGTAGCTGGCTTGGTTTGCCATGGCTGAATCAGATCACGTCAGTGCGATCCAAGCCGGATATCTGCCAGCAGGCAGGACAGCTACACGCCACGCAAAGGCAAGTAATGTGCATTGCTTGTTCCCATGGGGAGCACAACGCCAGGCTTTCTCGGCTACTCCCTTAGCAAGCAGGACCTCTTGGTGCTCTCTCTCCCCTGGCCTCAAGCCAGGGCTTAACCTAGGCGCAGGAGGATATCCAGATGCCTCATATATGTGCTAACTCACGCAGGTTTTCCAGGAAATGCTGGCAGCCTGGTGGGCTCCTGGAGGTGACTAGGGATGGTCCTGCCTCGAAGAAGGGAGATGTCAGCCCGCTCTGGCCGCTCCCAGATCCGGGGTCTGAGCCTGCTCCTCATCTCCGGGCTCCCTGTCTGAACTTGCAGCAGTGCAGGGAGCGGCAGGCTCACCCTGACCGTCTCTTACTGCCACAAGGCTGGAAGAAGAGAGATTCCTCCCCACCCTCCTCAAACCAAACGGACTTTCTTCTGCCTCTCTGTGCTCATCTGAGCTGTGCTGAGGGCTCAAGGGACTGTTAGGCTGTGACAGCGTCCTGAGAGTGAGCAGAGAAGCTGGGTGGGGATGAACACACTTTCCTCCAGCACCCAACACCCCACTAATCTCCCTTTACAAGCAGTGTCCAGGAGGTGGGGTAGCTGGACTCCTAGGCTGTTCCAGACGCTTTGCCCTGGCCCTTTTTACATTCCCCAGTGGTTATTATGGAAATGGAGAGCAAAAGCAAATTATTAGCAATGCACATCAAATTAAGTAAATGATTTATTTTTTTTGCATCTGTAAGCAGGCACAGGAGCCTCTACAGAAAGAGCAATGAGATTCACTCCCTGACCAAGCAATTCCCTGTCTATCTTTGAGCTTGAAAAGCAGGGGGAGAGGTAGGAAAACAATATCACTGTGCACTCGCTTGGGAGGTTCCTATCTCAGACTAGATGGACCCAAAGGTGGGTTTTTTGGGGTTTTTTTTGTCTCTTTCTTCAGCCCAGTTCTCCCATTCTCCAGGGTCTGCTGTCCCACACAAAGGAATGAGTGACACAAGCCCTTCTTCCCTGTGTTCACACTGTCCTCCTTTGGGACTCGGCTCCGGGGCAGAAAGTGAATATCAGAGCACACGAGCAGAGAGGTTGACTCTGTGCCAGTCAGGCACTGAATCCTGTTGGACGAAAGACGTGCACTGAATATGACTGGTTTTGGTTCCTCCCACAGTGACATTGCAAATACTGGCTCACAGGAAGGCTCAGCTACTTGGGGCAACAGAGCAGCTCTGACAGGGGGAGCACGAGGCACAGCCCTCTGTCCTCACTGTCCTGCTCACGAGAAGATGGACAAGGAGTTCGGGTACCCATAAGAGGCAGGTATGCCCCCCGAGCTGGACAAATGGGGCAAAGGGCAGGATGTGCAAGGTGGGGGTACCTCTTACCAAGCTGGGGAGCAGAACAGGGTGTGGATCATGCCAAAAAAGGGTCAAGAGCTCTCCTAACCCCTTCTTCCACATTCCTACTTCTCCTCTCCCTGACCTGGACCCCTTCCCAGCTATTACAGGCATCCTTTACTCCCTTGGTCCTTCTAAATTGATTTCAGTACCTGCTATTTTTCCCTTTGACTTCCAACCACATTGCTCCCTTCCCTCTTCTCTCCCCAAGCCCCAAACCAGCAGAGTCCCTGTGGCAGGAAAAACTGTAAGAAGCAGCATCCTTCCCCAAAAATCATGGAAAATTTTCTTTCTATATTTGACTTGATTCATCCAGAGGGGAAACTAAGTGTGAGGCTACAGGGTGTCAAGATTGGAGCAAAGCCAGAGGATATGTCCCAGCCAACCTGGTGTCCTCAGCTCTTCACCTTAACACAGGTGTTTAGATGACAGAGGATAGCAAGAGACTGTCACATATCAAAACTCAGATCCATCAGCCCAGGCAGGAACAGGAAGGAAATCTTGAATGCAAAACTAGTGACATGAGCTGGTAATTTTCTCCAGGAGTTATTCCCTGTAGGTGAGAGACAGGGTCTTGTACTGGACAGGCACAGACATCCTTCAACAGTTTTTCTCACTCTTTATGGTTCTCGGAAAGTCACTGCCTGCAGGGGTTGTCTGGCATTCAGCTGATTGCTGCTGGCGCTGGAAGTAGACCTTGATCTTGCTCAGGTTTCGGACCTTCTTTTCGGAGCTGTGCCGATGAGTATTGATGAAACGGCACACTCTCTGGAGCCCTTTGTTGGGGTCATGCTTGTAGCAGAACGAAAGCTCAGAGAGGCCAATGTTGTGACTGGCCAGTGTTTGGGCTGATGGCTTGGTGAGGAGTTTCTCAGTCAGCAAGGGCTCGAGGGAGATGAAGCACTCCAGGCTGACATGGCTGAGAATCACCCTGGGTTCTTTCATCAGGTCGATATCCAGGACCTCGTACAGATCCTTCATAGCCTTCGCGTTCTCCATGGCACTGCAATCACTGAGCTGTCGCCAGAGGTAAGTGTTGGCCAAAGTCTTCAGTTTGTAATTATCCCTATCAGGGATCTTCTCTTTAATCAGAGGCAAAATGTCTAGGAAACCATACACAGCAGAGCTGAATTCCCCTTTCTTGTCCACAAACGTCAGGGCTTTCAAGAGGGTGGGGAAGGGGAGCGACCAGAGACCAAATCCACCCAAGATGGGCCTGTTAACAGTGTTGAGGTGGCAAAGCAGATTCCTCAGGCCAACCTCGCAGACACTATTTTTGGCCATCAAGGTGGATAAACATTTCACCGGCTGAATCAGGATCGGGAAAATTTTCTCTTTGTCTACCACCGCCACCTGAATGATCTCATTTTCTGGGGAAAATGAGGGGGAAGGGAAAGAGGATGAGAGAGGGAGGAAAGGCAGAATTAGTCTCCTACTCAGCAAGAAAGTAACACATTGACTGAGTTGCTCAGCCTCTAAAGGCTTTCACCATCAATAGCAGCTAGGGGATGGATTTATTGTTTCTTCTACCTCCATCCCCCCATACTCAGTCACACCGTCAGCTTCCATCACTTAGCAGCCTTCAGTAGTACACTTCCCATGCACCTCAGCACTTCCTGCAGTGGGATCATTCCCCCCACCAGGCACATGAGAGCTCTTGCTGCTGTCTGAGGGTGGACTAAGGAGGGGCTTGAAAAGTAAAATCCACTTTGGCCAAAAGAGATTGGCCCATGGGAAAGGGAACTTGGGGGCCCATACCGTCATGTGCAAAATGCAGCAGCCCAAGGCCTGCCCAAGGGCTGCTCAGCTGGCTGAGCGATCTCACAGAAATCTACCCATGGCCCTGTAGGCATCATGTTCCTCCCAGCCCTCCAGCTATCCAGAAACTCTAAAGCAAGGACTCTTGGGGACTCAGGAGAATGGCCTCTCCCTTTCAAAGCCAAGGTTGTGGTGGAAGTGCCTGGACTTCACAAAAGACACATTGCCGGATGTGGGGATCTGAGCCTGCTGCAATACAGGCAGCTCTTTGCAAATGGGAGACATTAACACTTAGGATCTTACTCAAAATCTTCACATCAAAGAACAGCAGGGATCCTTGTCTTGAGTCAAGTGGGGTCTGGTTGCTGATGGTAATGCCCAGGCAGTCTTCGCTGGTGCTCTCATCGAGTGTGCTGTTGTGTTCATCTAGCAGATTGGAGTCCTGGAAGAGGAAACAATTTGCTCTTGATGAAGTGTACAAGAAGTGTCAGAGTAGCAGCTCTGGGAACTCTTGTGTCCTGGAGGGCTAGCAGGGCACTCAAGAAGAGCACTACTGAAGTGCAGGCTCAGGTAGGCTCATGAAGATGAAAAGGGTTAGAGAAGAAGGATGGCCCCTCTGTTGACACTTCTTTATCTCCCAGTAACAGCTCAGCTCATGTCCTGGCAGCAAAAGCAATGTGTGCACTGGGAAGCCATCGATATAACTGGATGCAGTGGGAACACTGCAGGGATACAACAGAGGCCAGCCTGAAAAATCCAGGCTGGTTTTGGGGACTGTTCTTATCAGCATGCTCCTGGCATGGTTTCAGTCCATGCACCTCCTCAGATGATGCCTGAGTATGGCCCGGTGCAGAGCATGGGCCAGACACTGTTCGCAGTAGACAGCATAGACCAGGCCGCTCTTTTCAGGGCAAGGGGGAAGAGACTCTCCGTGAAGACATAAGCCAAGCTATGCACTAATTCCCCCAGTCTCACCTGTGTTATTAATTGATTCTGTCCCTGACACAGTAAAATGGAGCTAGCAGACCTACCCAACCACATCGGTGTGTGGGAGGTTACCAAAGTTTAGGAATCTATTTGAATTATTTGCTAGAAGGCTTAAATTATAATATGCCCTTCTAGTTGGTCACGAAGACTTGTGCCCTCCAGCACTGCAAAACAAAGTGACATACATACCCCAAAGACAGCCTCTGCAGTAGGCAGACCACTACTGGGATGGCCCACTTGGATCATTCCTGACTGGCTTTCTGCTCAAAATTGAAAGAAAAGCTGGGACTATCTCCAGGCAAGCCAGCATCTCTCCTCTGGCTGTGAGCCAAGACAAACAGCAATCAGGCCAAGAAGCTGCTCATTTCTATAATCTCTTCCGAAGAGCTGTAGAACAGCTTTCGGTGGTGCAGAGTGTTGTGCAAACTGCTCAAAAGTAACAGAGAAAACCCAGCCATTCACAGCCTTGAAGACAAGGTGAGATTTTGGACTGCCTTCTCGTGCTGGCTTTCATTCTGGCTGCTCACTGCCTTGTCTTCACCAGGATGGTACCTACCAAGATTCCCAAGCTACTGGGAGGCCCAGTTCTCCCAGAAGTCAAAGGGAACTGGAGGGGATTTACAAAGGTATTTTGCCACTCAGGAAGGATTTTCAGAAATTTCTTTCCAGGCTCTGAGGGGAACTCTGGGACAGTCCTGGAGTTCTGGAAGCACCAAGTGGTCCCATCCTCATGGTGAATCCTGAGCTTAAACACTAAACACTGAAGGGCCAGGCACCAAGAGTCCTTTTTTTCCTGCATGAGAAGGAGGCTGAGCTTATTGCCCATCCTTTGCCCTGTCAGCCACAAGGTGGCTAGCTACACTCACCAACGACTCTTCATCGCTGCTGTCCTCTTCAAAACTGTCCAAGCAGAAAATATCGTTATCTGCCAAGGTAGGAAAGACTCGTCATATTTCAGATGCACCTGTGGGTCTGTATACCTTTGCAGTAAGTGCTGGGTGCTAGGGTCTGATGGCCCCTGCAGTTTGCATCACTAGCCATGCTGAGAGGTGGCTCTGGGTGGCCATCAGTGAGGACGGGGAGCAAGTAGGCCCCTGCCCTCAGTGCCCCCCTGGAAAAGAATTGATCCCCTCCAAGTCACAGATACACAGTATACACTGGGTGAGATCTTTGAATGAAGTCTGATTCCCTAGCAATCACTGTTGAACATCTTGTCACTCAAGATGATATGCTGGGACGTAACTATCCTCTTGTGAAATTTATCTATGAGGATGCTGCTCACTGCCTTGCTTTGATGCTTTCCCCTGAAAAATCTACCCGTGGCTTCATTGCTTTAGAAATGAAAAGCAAGAAAGCATTGCCAAGCCTGAACAAATGCTGCTTACCTGAATCATGCAGCCCACCATTGCTTTTTTCCACGTCTTCCAATAAGCCATCTTCCTTAGTGATGTGAGTCACAGCGGACACTGGATAACTGGTTCCAGGCTGATCCAAGGAGCTTTGTCTCTGCAGGACTTCTGATTTCATCCATTCAAAGTCATTGTCTTCAACCTTCATCACCTTCACTGGTGATGGCAGGACATCTGCATTTTGAACATTTTTCCTCTTCACAGGAGTGGATGCAGCGATGACCTACCATGTAAACAGAGCCAGTGAGAGCAGCCCTGTGTGGTCTGCCTAGGTGTGAGCTTTGAGTGTGCTTACAGTAGTAGTGGGAGGGGGCTGGGACCCCCTGAACTGGCTGGGGTGGTCTCCACCATGACTCCCTCCGTAGTCAGGTAACAAACCCAAAGGAAGCAGCATGCTGCATGAGGGCAGCTTACTTGAGTGAGCAAACAGCTCCAATTTCTGGGCACTGCTCCATCATGCCCAATATGCCAGTCTGAGACTGTGATAGGACCCACATGGGGACCAAGAGAGGACACAGGGCAGGGAACAGAGAGGTGTGATTGAGGAGTGGGGGATATCAGGGTGGGAGACTGGCATTTAGAGATGTGTGTGGGGAGTCCTGGGCTTGAGAGGGGGCATGGGGAGGAGGTGAGATGGGGCAAAGCACAGGATTCCTATTTTGGGGAGATGGAGGGCATGTAATGGTAGTGAGGGGAGGTGAGAGGCATGGTTTGGAGATGTAGAGCTGGCTGGGCAAAGGGGAAGCTTGTTCTTCCTAGAATAACTTAGTGCTGTCAGTGCCCCAGAGTATTTTGGTAGCCCTCCAGCTGGTTTCCCACACTGGTTTGCACTCTGCCCAAAGCAAGTGCTGTTTACCCACATGGTCTCTTCTACTCGAGGGTCACCAAACACCACTTCTTTCTTTCTGTCATGAAGCCTCTCCTGACCCTGGCTCTCACAGGCCAAGGCCACTCCAACAATCCTGGGCAAGGCATCCTTCTTGCCTGACACTGGCCAGGAACTTTCTGTGTTGCCAAACAACCACGAAGAAGAAAGGTGCCTCGTTATGGCTGGGAATCTCCCCTCCCTGAGCTTGGAGAATAAATCACCTGTCTTGTCGTTCAAGCCTTAAGGTTCCCAGAGACAAAACTGCTCCTGCTGTTGGCATGTTCACTCTCTGTATTGCTTGCAAACAGGGCTAGGCCCATTCTCTAGTTCAGGCTTGCTCCCCAACAGGGGTGGCTGAGAACAAGCTGCATAAGCTCTGCGCAGGGGCAGTCTGGTGGGCCCCAGCCCACCATCCAGAGACATCAGACCCAGGCTGCCTGGCTAATGCGCAGTCATTTTGCCATTCCTCCAGCCTGTGCCTGGATCCTCCTGGATTACCAGTTGTATGTTTGACTAATGTCTGAGCCCCTCCAGAAGATACAAGAGGAGAGCAGTCATATCCTTCTGTGGAGGCTCAGAAGAAAGTTTTATCCCAGGCAAAGGCGGGCAGGACTGATGCTAGATACAAGTCCTTCATGCACGATGGGAAAAGAGAAGAGAGCTTGCCTTAGACATCTTAGCCCCTGGGTGACTTCTGCTCAGAGTAGGCCTCTGCCCTTCTGGAGTGCAAAGATGTGTTTGGAGACACCAGTCACACCAGAGCCAGTTGCAGTGTCTCTCTCCCACCAGCCCTGGCTGCGGATGTATAACAGCCCCTGCTTTCTGTTCAGCACAGGGCAGGGTACAGTCTGAAAAGCCAAGTCAGGAAACGATTTGCATGCCAATGTGCCCATGATGTCTTTAAAATACATGTGGTGGCATATCTCACGTTGTGAGGTTTGTCTGCACCTTAGCCAGAAAGGTACCTTCAAGGGGCAAAGTTTGCCAGGGCAGTATGGGCACTGGAGCTGGTTCTGCAGCCTTACTCCTACAGACAGCCCAGGTCAAGGGATGGGGGTGCAGTAGCTAGCCGAGTGAGCCTGGGATCTCACCTGGAGCTCAGATGACCCCTTTCAAAACAAAACATGTGAGGAGGAACCTGGAAAGCAGCAACCAGCCAACCCCCCTCCCCTCAATCAAGCAACGGATCTTGCGCTTGCAAGGCCTGGAAGCTAGCCCTGGATTCTTGCCAGATAACCCTGCAACACAAAATTTCCAGAAAAAAACAAGTAGAAACTAAGTCTCACCTGGTGGGAGTTTTCTGTGGCTTGAGCAGAGGCAGCTTCTGAAAGAACAAAAATACAATGAGTTGGGAAGAGGGAGAGCAGCATTAGAGACATCTGAGAGTACCGAGTGCCAGCCTTGCTACAGTGCTTTGAATGAGCTGACATAAAAGTGCTCCACAGAAGATGTTGATATTCACACATTGGGAAACTGAGGCACAGCCTTACATGGCACGACCTGACAAAAACAGAATCAGACAGATAGGCAGGGGGTGAAGTGGGGTCTCCAGCACGCCAGCATGCACACACACATAGCAGCGGTGGCCAACTCACAGTGTGAATGTGGCTCCTGTGCCAGGGTTATGTCACATCACCAGCTGCAGGGCTGTGTGGTCACAGGAGATAGCCCAAAGCCCCACTTGCAGATGCTGCTGAGGCCAAAATCAAGCAATTGCACTAGGACCCAGCTGCCAGCCTGCCCACTTCCCGTCAGCGCTCATCCTCTGTTCTCCAAGAGGAAGCGGGGGCGCCCATGTGGCATGGCACTTGGCCATGTGAATATTTCAGTGTGCAGCTCACCAGGCCATATCAGAGAGCTGGCTACTGAGCCTGCTACTCCTTGCAGCTTTGCATCCTGCTGCTTCCAGCTAAGTACTACCTTGACAAGGATCCATTAATGAGAAATGTGTCAGATTCCCAAGAAATACCTCTGGAGCCACTGGAGCCACATTTTTATAGTGCTTAGGTCTCCTTTTCTCCCAATTTCTCTCCAAATTCCTCACACTCTTCTTTCATGAACCTCCTAAAATGGGGCCGTTTGCTCACATGGGCTTGCCACACTGAATTTTGTGGCACGCTGGTCCAGGATCAGACCCTGGGACCTATTAGTTCCCTCTCCCATCCTTGCACTAAAGACTCCTTTCAAAAAGCTCTCCCATATGGGTTTGCCACTTACAGAACGACCTTCCTGCCCTTCTCAGGCCCATAGGCTGACCAGGCAGGGCACACAATGCTCGGAAGGAGAACAAAATTAGTAGCATCCTGCTGTTCCTGAGCTAGTTATCATACTTCAATGGCAGGGATTCATTAGGTGGGACAGTACCACACTACCAAACCGAGCTCACGTCTCCAGGGAGCCCTGCCCTCTCTAGGCTCACTCACAGCTAGCTCTGGGGCTGCCTGCCACCTCACCAGGTTTACAAGCAAGAAGCAGTGCTCAGAGTTTGACACTGTTGCTGCATACCTGTTTCAGCCCTTCATAGGGAGCTGAGCACAACTGGGGAAGCTCTCACCGCAGCCACATTCCCTGGACAGCCCACCTCAGGAGGGCCCTTTCCAGGCTCTGACACCAGCAAAAGACACGTTCATTCTTCAGTCCAAGAGGGCTTTATTGGCATAGCAAGGTTTGCACAGGTAAGGTAGAGAGCCAGGTCCCTATCGGGACCTTTAACGGGTTTTCAAAGCAGCTGCAGTCCATTGCAAACCGTGCAGGGGTGAGAGGGCCTGGTCTGTGTCTGGTTGTCCTTGCAGAGCACTGCAGACTCAGTGGCAGGTTCCTCACTGTGCAGGACACTCACTCCCATCTCTCTCCCAGGGTCACAGACAGGATCTCCCACTATACTCTCCAATCATACCTCTCTTCTGGATCCTACTGCTTCCCATCAGAGCCCTTGCCTACAGAAATGGGGTGGATGGAGCCTCCTTTCCGGTCAGCAGATTTAAGCTGGGAAGAACGGTGGTTCGAAGTGCAGAGAAATGAAGAGACATGCCTAAGGCCATGATGGACATCAGTAACAGGATGGCTGGGAGTTAAACCCTGTGTTTGGCCTCCCAAGACCAGCCTCCATCATTCAAGATATATAATACAGGCTCATGAGCAACCACCTCTGGTCATCTGGACACCCTGAAACAGCAACAAAGGGAGCTTCACTTCTTCCTTTTCCGAAGGCTTGTGGTGGACTCAGAGCTACGTTTGCCTCTGGTGGAGTGCCCTGACTGGGGGCATTCTCCCTCGAAGGTCTCAGTTGAAGCTGTGCTGGGGGGCACAGAGTGCACTGGACTGGCAGGGGAGTCAGCAGCATTGGGAGGGCAGGAAGGAGAGTGTCTCCTAGGGGAAGAGGCCATGGGAGCTGTTGGGAACAGCGACTCACTGTGCTGTGAGGTGCTAGGAAGGAATAATTCCAGTATACTGGAGTGCAGCGATGGCCAGTCCATGTCTGCAGTCATGGGCTCCCCTGGGCTGGGCATGGCTGGGGCAGGCTGCTGCTTGGACTGCAGCAAGCTCTGCATCAAGGGCCCCATGGCAGAGGCAATAGTGTCCAGGGAGCAGGACATGGCCCTGACCCCACGTGCCATGGACAGCAGGTGCCTGTTGGCCCTTTGCTGAGCTTGCAGGAGGTGACTGCTTGCCTTCAGGAGCTCATCTGCCTGCTGTACATTTGACCTGGCCCAGGCACCAAAATCTTCCTGAAGAGAGACCAAAGAGTCTTGGATGTTCCTGGAAATAGGCACAGTGTCCCCATGGGCACTGACTGGTGACCCAAAGTCATCCTCCATTTCCTCATTCCTCTGCCTAGCAAGGTCTGGAGGGATGGATTGCGTTGGGGACGCAACCCCTCCTCGTCCTGGGCACACATGTCCTCTGCTGCTGGAGGGATCTGATATGGGTGCCCAGGGCTGCTCGTGGTCATGGGCAGGGAGCCCTGCAGGGACACATCTGTGCAGCTGGGCCTCCTTCCGAGGAGACTGAAACTCAAGGTTGAGTATTGAAGTGCTCTCATCTTCATACGGGGAGTCATGTTGGGTAGCAGAGGAACCTGTCGCAGGGGAGGGAAGGGGAAGGGAACAGGACGAAAGAATCAGGACTTGGAGGACAGTCGTTCCAGGCAATCTCAGTGGGGTTGAGAGAGAGGATGGAAGGACAATGCTTACCAAGTGGTGGAGACACGAGGAGTGGGGACGAGTTGCAGCTTGTCCCCAGAAAACCCCAAGCTCCATCCAGGAGATCACCCCTGGTCTCTTCTGGGACTGTCTGTGACCCACAAGCTCGCCCTGGGAAACTCAGTGGTGGAAGCCCATAGTAGGTCAAAGAGGACTCTGGTAGCAGTCAGGTCTGAATTGAATTGACCCTGACAGCAACAGGGGAGTGGAACAGAAGACCTCTCACACTCTCTTCCTCTTGTTTCTTTTTTTCCCCATTTGCTGGAAGGATGCTACCCCAAGTTGCCCAAGCCAGCCCCTCTACTGTCCCCTGCTCTTCCAACACACGAGTAACCAGATTCTCTTCACATATCAAGGATGCAAAGGCCTTCACCACTCCCATACCACCAACATCTCTTCCACAGCACTGCTGCTGAAGAGCTGTGGAAACACTTGGCCAAACACTGCATCACTCTCAGACCACTCGCCAGCCCTGTTGGGGATTGCTCCCTGGAGGTGTTTCACCTTCCCAGTTGGATATGCGATCCCAAGGCAGTAATCAACAAATCAAAATGGGAATTGTCCCAGATGCTCCATCATTGTGGATAGCCCAAGTTTAGCAAATGTAAATCTTTTTTAAAGTGCTCAGCCAACTCTTGTGAATGTCTGCTGGAGATCTGAGGAGCGAGAAGTGATTAGTGGATCATAGGACACTAAAGCCTGGAGGATAGTTGTGACCTCTACGGGACCTGCATGTGTCACCGGACTGAACATTTCTCAGAGATGATGTGGAGTCAGTCCAATCTTTCCACCCATTTTCTTCTTCCAAATGCCAATCTCTGTAAGCCAATACTCCTTCTCCATGCACTCTGCATCCCAGATGTCATTCCCCTCGCTTATTTTTTAACCCACTGCAAAGTTCAAGCCTGAGCAATTTACCATGTTCTCTCCCATTACAATTGTATTTGGGGACTGATGTCCCCCACAAGAGCAAGAGATAACCAGTGATTTAGAAGTGACGAAAACAGCTACTGCATCCTACCTAGTCCTTGGGGGAAGGAAAGGGTGTCTGCGCCCCTGAGCAAAGGCAGGAGTCACAGGTCCACTAAGTAGCCGCATGAAAGGAGACTTGAAACCCATGACGAATATGGCCAAACCAGGGATTATAACCTTCCCCTCTGCTTTCAGTCCCCCACCAGCCCCTCTGGTTGAGGATCTCCTTACCTGTCTGCCCGGTCACTCGCTCCACCAGCGCCTGGAGCCTGCCTTTGCACTCGGCAAAGTCCCCAGCAGCCTGCACTCGGCCCCCGGCCGCTGTGGGCTGCAGCCTCTGCAGCTCCTCCAGGGAGTCCTTGATGAAGGGCTGCATGTCCATCACCTCCTGSTCYGTGGCATAGAGGCTCATCTTCTCCACCAGCCGCTCGCCGGCCTCCATGCGCCGCAGCACGCCCTCCACGCGCCGCAGCTCCCTTGCCAGCTCCCGGCGGCCCTGCTCCTGCCGCGTCTCCACCAGCCCCAGCAGCTCCTCTTCCTCCTGCCGGATCAGCCGCACCAGCTGCTCCACGCGCTGCTGGATCTGCTCCCGAGTCTCGCTGCTCACCTGCTCCAGGCGGGCCACCTCGTCCTGCAGGGCCTTGTAGGCATCTTCGAAGCCGCTTTTCCTCTGCTTCAGCTCCAGGCTCATGGTGCTCAGCTCCTCCTGCCTCAGTTGGATCTCAGTGTTGATATCACAGTGCTGGCCCGAGTGCTTGCTGTCCAGAAGGGCACAGACACAGCAGACAGGCTTGCAGCACTTTTTGCAGTAGATGCTGTGAGGTTAAGAACAGACAGAGCAGTAATTTAGACCATGCACTCTCATACTGTTATCGCAACTCATTAATTTAAGCATGATCGAATGTGAGTAAATTACCACCATGGGGCAGACATTTGGTCTTATCCTATCCCAATTGCAAAAAAGCACGTTTTCTGTTGAACCACTTCCACAGGGTTTCTACTCCTCTTTTGGGCTGGCTAAAGTGTTCACCTGACCAGTTACTACAGCGCAGCAGACTGGTACTAACTAGTTGGGTACCTTCTTCTCCCGCAGTCACAGGAATAGCCCTAGCAGAAAATGAGAATCTTAGAGGAGGGCTGGATGGTGAAGCCTTGTTTCAGGCAGAGACTGGGCATAATCTTCCCCATGTGATTTGGTTTCCTAAAGAGGAATTTGTTCTCATTTCTATTCTAGACCTGCGCAACGACTTATGTCCAGTTCTGTTTTTAATGAGAGTATTGCTTAAGTCCTAGCTTAGAAACCAATTTGGTTCCAGCCTCTTCCTTCTCGCCTTTGGACTTTCCCTCGAGAGCACCTGAATCTGACTCTGCATCACACCCAGACTCTGGTCTGGTCCCAGCTACCTCCAATCCTCCTTTCCCGCTCTGGAACCCACTAGTCTTTACTTCCCATCCATCTTCTCCATTACATGGTGACCCAGCTGGTGACAATCAGGGAAGCAGAGGGACAGACACACCCTGCTCACACCTACCACGGAGCTAGCCCAAAGACATTTCTTTCTTTGCCTTTCGAATTTCCCCCCATATATGTTGCAAATATTCCCATGCCTTTGGCTGTACCTTGAAAAGAAACCATTCCCGGCCAGGAAGTTTACCTTAATGTCTGGCTCTTGTGAGTCACGTTGGAGCAGGATAAGTTACTAGCCTTCCTGGTACCCTCAAGAAAGTCCCTCGCTGACCCTGCTCTGACATCCGTCACCCTCTTGGCTTCATGGCTATCCCTCTTCAGATATCTCTGGTGGGCCTCAAAGCACTTCTTGCACAGGAACTCCTCGCACTCGGAGCACCAGAACTCGCCCTCGCTCTTGCAGTTGTCGCAAAACAAGTCAACTCTGTCAACAATCTTCTTGTAAATGCTCAGCCTGGCCTGCAGGCTGGCGAACAGCAGGTTGTCCATGTCAGGGATGCCGCTGGCCTGCGGGATGGCGGTCCGGCACACGGGGCACTGGCCGATGGGCTTGTTTTCACTGAGACAGCTGAGGCACAAGGTGTGGAGGCAGGTGAGGAGCTTGAGGTTGGGTGACTCCTGCTGGCAGCCCTCGCAGAGAACGAACTGGAATTCATCTTCCAGCAGCTTGGGGAGCAAAGAAGGAAAGAGGGAAGGAGAAAGAACCACAGACTGTGAGTGCTGGGGAGGAAAAGTGCTTTTAATAGCTTCTGAAACATATTGTGGAGGGGGGTGACCTGTAAGCCCTGTTCAGACCCTGCTGAGCAACCAGTGAGCAACCATTTCCAACCAGGGATGCACAGGCCAGCAGTCATAGCAGTCCAGAGCAGGTCCCATGCACCACAGGTGGCTTGGCTGGACAGGGGCCCTGCTAAGTGCTTCCTCTCCTATAGCAAAGAGGAGATTGATCCCAACCTGGCAGCCTCAGAGAAGACAGATCTCAACCAGGTCTGGGCCATGGGGCAGGGGAAGACAGGACTGCAGCAGGGCAGCAGCACCGGTTCCTGCCCCCAGGGCTGCAGGAGGGGCAGAGCAGAGGCTGGGGGATGATGCAGCTGTGGAGGAACCGGCCGAGACGCCCTCTGGACGATACCCTTGCAGAACTGAGACCAGAGAACATCCATCCTGCCATCTGCCTCCCCTACTCACTGTCTCGCTAGGCCCATCCCTCTGGCTTCTTCCCTCCCTCCACCTCTCCTGGACATCTGTGCTTCCTGCTTTCCCAGCCTGTACCCTCCTCCCTGCAGGGCTCGGAGGTGGACTTGAGACCAGCCCTTCCTCCCCGCAGGGGACAGGTTCTGTGCCTCGCACCTGCTGGGCCAAGGGAGAGCACGGGCGGGTGGTGGTGCCAGGCTGCCCTACAGGCACTGAAGCTCTTATCCCCATTACATCGATCAGGAAGAGATGCTTGGGGGCACAGAAGAAAATGACTGAGAGTCCTGCAGTCTTTCTACCAGGATGGAGACTTCCTAGTGCCCCACGTGCCTCCTCCACCGCCCAGCACATTTTGTGGGGGAAGGTAGCATTGACTGTGCAGCAAGAACCATGTTTGGGCTGGGGCCCGTAGTCACCTCCTTCCCCAGCGTCCCCATGCCTTCCTCCCATCCTTTCCCCCCTCCATGCTCCTCCTTCAGCCCTCTGGCCAACTCTGACCCCCTCCCTTGCCCCAGGCCCTCTGCAGACTGTGGAAGCCCCACCACTTCGTACCCACCTGCCTTCTCCCCGCCAAAATCCCACCACCTTGGACAGTGCCTGACCCTGGCCAGGAGCTTACCTGCGTCTCCAACTCCGAGCTCTGCTGGCTTGGGGGGGCTTTTGCAGCCATCGTCAGGCGTGGGCAGCGCTGGTGGCCCTCTGCTTACTGGCCAAGCGTCCCTTCAGCTTCTTCTGCTTGGCAGTTTCGTTTTCTTCTGCCCTGGAAGTAACTCCACCTCCGAGCCGGGGCCGCCGGCTGCGCAGAGCCCTCTTGTGATCACTCCTAGCCCTGACACAGCGACGGCTCTGTGGACTGCAACGATGCTTCCAGGCAGCTCAGCCCTCCCGAGCCAAAGAGAGGCTTCTGCTTCTTTTCCCCTCTCTTTCCATGGCCCAGATTGGATGTGGTTGGAGCTGGGTCTGGACACAACCCCCCCAGCACTTCTCAAAGAGCCAAATCACGGAGACTGTAATCCCCTGTAATGCAGGGCCCCACTTCCCTGCCCCGGTTTGGGGTGGCTGAAGGGCAAGAGCTGTGATGGGCAGGGATATGGCAGTGCTAAAGAGGGCTCTGCTTCTTCCCAGCGGCACATCCCAGAGGAGAGAGCTCTGCCCTATGTACAGCTGTGATTGTCCCCCCTCAGGAGAGCATTTTTCTGCCCCATTTGTCCTGGGTGGCTGGCTTTGACCCCTGGATCTTCTCTGCTCTGTGCACCCTTCCAGCATTGCATCAGCCCCGGGGAATTACATCTCAGCCTGGGCCTGTCTGCAGCTGCAAGCGGACCACCATGAAAGTAGGACTGCCCTTGAGGCCTTGCCCAGACTGTCAAGCCCAGGGGGAGATGGGGCACGACGGGGGTGGCACTGCCACCTCTGCAGGCAGCACCATTCTGCACAGGCTGTCTGTGTCCGGGGATGGCTCCGCACAAAACCCGCAGCATCTCAGATGCAGCGCCAGCTCCCTCATCTTGGGGCTTTTGAGAGACTAGAAAATATCTGCCTGTCAAATTCCCTGGGTCTAGCCCAGCTATCCGGGCTGGCATAACTCTTAGAGGGAAAGGGAGTGAAGGAAGGAGCAGAGAGAGCAATCCCTTGGCATAGTCCTGCTTTGCACGTCAGGGAGCACCAGCCCGCGCAATCTTCTTGCCAGGCAACTTGCTCTTGATAGGATGTCACAGAGGCCTCAAAGAAGAGATTTAGCAGGTGATTTGGTCTGAATGCAGCCATGAGACATTTCAGTTCTTGTTCCCAGGGCCAAACGCTGCCTCCCTTGCCCTGCTGCAGCCCAGAGGACCCTGGCTGCCTGTGAGGCAGTAGGACCCACCCAGCCTCTTTTGCCACTCGTAAGCTCTGAGCAAACAAGCCCAGCCCTGCCCCTTGCACACACCTTCATTCCTATAGCTCTGCCTCCCGCACATGCCTTTGGTCCTATAGCTCTGCACACGCCTGGGACAGCAGCTTGCGGCATGTCCATGTCTGCTTGCAGGTCCACTGTGATGGATGGGCTCTCTGGAAGCAGCAGCCTGGCACAGGTGGGTCAGCCGTATTGGGCAGGTCTTTGAAAACATCCTGGAACAGTTTAGCACTGCCAGGAGCTCAGAAATACTTTAACACCTCTGGTGCTGAGTGCTGCACAGGAACCAAACACCAGACTACTCTTCCAGCACATGGCAGGACCTCGCGTCCCGGGACCCCTGGGCCTACAGAAGGGGAAACTGAGGCAGCAAGGAATGGAGCAAGGCAGGCAAGGGAGCACAGCCCACCCAGGTCCTGACCACATGCCTCATCTGCTCACAGAATCATCAGACCTTCCCTGCCCCCAGGCAAGGCTGCAGAACAGGTTTATTGTCAATCAAGAGTTGATAGAAAGGAAGCTTACAAAATAAATAAATATCTATGTATGCCTATATACAGTCCATGCATACCTTGCAGACAGACCTCGCAGCACGCATGCAAAAGCACTTTGAAGCACAAATTAGCGCAATCACTTATTACAAACCTCTGTGACAGGAAGGCCCAGGCACATCTGAGCAGGTCATTCCCTAACCTGCTGCCTCTGCTCCTTCTCCTGGAAACACTGGGGCCAGTAGTGCCATGCTGGACCTGAACCCAAGCCCACTCATGGCATCCGGCCTGGCCCAACCACCCTGTTGTCTCCCTTCAGCTGCACTGACCACCCACACTCTCCTCCCTGTGCCATCCCACTCCCATGACTACTGTTCTGTCAAGCTGATTTGGTTACAGTGTCCTCAAGCTCTTCCAATCCAGTCACCTCCTGTCGCTTCCAGTATGAAGTCACCAGGGGATTCTCATCCCCAGATCTCCCAGGGGAGCCCCACCACTCTTCCCTTCACCACTGGGGAGGCAGCAGGACGTTGGTCTATGCCCCTGGAGCAGCTCTTGGCCAAGGGACCGGGAGGCAAACTGGATTCCCTGGACACAGGCTGGGGTGCCAATTTGTTCCCAACTAGTAAAGTTGTGGGCAAGAGGTGGGAGAAGAGGGAACGAAAAGGACAAGGACAAGCAACAGAGTTCACCCCAAAGAGGGTGGGAACCTGAGGGACAGGTGAGATTTCTAGGCTTTTTTTGCCTCAGTTTCCCTGCTCACATGTGACTCCTACCACTTTGCAGAGGGTACAGCATGAGCTCCAAAGTGAGGAAGGCAAGGCCCTCGCCATGCAGCACCCCCGTGTTCCCCCCCACTTGTGACTTCACCCCTCCTGTGCCTTTCGCACACCTACAAAGACACATGCACACATGGACACACAGACACCCACCCCCACACATGCTCTATCTACGTTGCTTCATCGCCTTGAAGAGCTCCTCCAACTTCAGAGCAATGTGCAGGTCGCCTTTCACCTGCAGCCTCCCACTCATATAGGCACTCAAGGGACGAAGTTCACCCAGGAAGAGGTCCTGCAGATCTTTCTCTGACATCTCCAGAATCACGTCAGGGTTGCCCTCTGGCAATCCGCGGCCAGCTCGCCCGCTGCCTATAGGACGTGAACAGGTGGGAGGGGAAGAAACAGTCAGTCTCAGGATGCAGTCTTGCCTGTTAGAGCTTTCCCCACACTGTTTCACATGGATTGAGTTGAGCCTGGTGACAGACAAGAGCCTGGCAGGGTGATTTTGGAGGAGAGAGTCCTTACTGAACAGGGAACATGGAGACAAATTTCTCCTGCACTGCTCCACCAATGTTCTGCTCCAGTAGTTCCTTTCCAAGCTCTGTCCTATTTTGTCATGGTCACCAGGAAAACCATCACTGGTGCCCACAAAATTCTGTGAGGGGGATGGGTGCTTTGAGGACTCCTGCCAGTATGGCACATGCCCAAGATGCTATCCATGTGTCCCTCCATCGCTACCCACTCGAGCTGGTTGTAGACAAGACCCAGCACACCCAAGGATGGCCCTGTGATCCCTTAACAATCTCACTTGGTCAGCCACAGGGACACCTGGCTGCCAAGTTCCCATTAATGCTCTCTTTCTAAATGGAAAAAAAAGAAATCAATGTTTTTAACCCCAAACAAATTACATTTTGGATTTCCAGGGAGCATGGACTCAAGGCCAGAATCGACAAACTGCAGCGCTTGGCTGAAAGACCCCAGGGTGCCTTTCACAGAGCTAGCAAATAGGATCCTTTTTGGGCCTTGCTGCGTGGGGATCCCCTCTACAACTGAGCTCAGTGGGGTATGCAGCACGCAGAGGAGACACAAGCACAATACACCCTCCCGCCTTCAACATGCCAACTCCAACGAATGAAGAGCAGTGACCTGAGGAAAGGTCTATGAAATAGGTGCTCCGGACTCCGCTCGGCAGGGTGATATTGACCTGGTAAGATGCTCCCACCTGGCCAACCAAGGGCTCAGACAGGAAGAGCTCCACAGCTGAGAGCAGCTCGTCCGCGCTGGGTTTCCTCCTGGCACTGGTGGTGGGGATGGCAGCAGTGGGAGACTCCAACTCATTCACGGTCTCCACGCTGTCTGCTGGGGACAAGAGTACAGAAGTGGGGTTCAGAGGAAGCTGGAGATGGAATGTCTGGATGGAGGCAGGTCGGCTGAATAGAGCCGATCTGCTTGGATCCACAAGCCATTCTACAGCAAAGGTCTCCTGAGCAGACCAATCCACTTAACAAGCAACTTTCCAGCTAAGCAAGAAGAAGAAAGCATGGTTTTGCCAGTTCTTATTGCCTGCTCCTTTGTCTGCAATAGGTTGTTCTTCCCCTACTACCAGGGGGTAGACTTTTTCCCCTGAAAGACATAGCAGGGCACAAACTGGTGGAGAATTTCTGAAAAATGGGCCAGCAGGTCATACCCTCCTCCAGCCCCCATTAGATTTCATTCTCCTACTTGCTCTGATCTTCCTGGAGCCAAAATACCTGAAGAAGTAAGATAATTAGCTAAGCCAAAGACCCACAGTTGCAGCCTCTCTCTTTTCTTATTAGAAAGAAAAGGGGCCTGCACAAATATATGGGTCTTTAGATCTCCCACCTGATCTTCACAGTGAGATTCAGAGCACCTGGTAAGAAATCTTATCATGGCTAACCCAACCAATCCCGTCTTTTTTAAACAACTGCTCAACTCTCTCCACCAAACCAGGCTGCTTTCTTCTTAGTATCATTATCAACAAGACACAGTCTCTGAGCCAAATCCTGCCCAAATGTTGCCCTCAAATGTGAGTATTGGCTATCTCAGAAACTGCAGGGCCTTCCCTGGCCCAGGTTCCCACAGATATGTTCCTGGTCTCCCGAGCAGTTTCTCCCATGTCTTTTAAAGCTTGTGTTGTGCTGAATGTTGTATTGAGTTGTGCCCTAAATAGTCTCTCTCCTCTCCCTGCTGGCCTATTTGCATTGAGCTCATAGGAACATCATATCCTGGGGACTTTGACTCCTCTGTAAAACACAAGGGAAAGCACCAGCAGATTCAAAGGTCATTGGACTGGAGGGACAGACACCCACGTAACAGACAAGGGGTGGCGCTGGAGCTGGTTACCTGCCTCCGGGGTGCTGTTGGCACTGCCCGTCAGAGCCAGAGTGTTGCTGAAGAAGCGGGCAGCCAGCTGCTGAATGGTGCCGTCAAGTCCCTCCAGCCCTGGCACCGGTGGCAGGGTGGTGAAGGGGCCCGCAAGGTTCTCCTGGGGCAGCTGAAGCACGGCCTCCATGGTCAGCTCCACCCGGTCTATCTCCAGGCCCCAGGACTTGGTCATGTCATTAATCTCGAGCTATGGAGCCAGGAACACAGCAAGAAACGTTGGCAGCCCAGTCAGAGCTGGGTACAGTCAGGGAGGCCATTCACCACAGCATCCTTGATAATGAACATCCCACAGCTCATTTTACACTTCTGCTACTGTCTGCTCTTGGCAGTGGGGAGCTGGAGGAGATGGCCCAGTCTGGCCGCTCTCGCATTCAGCCACGTGCCCTGAGTTGGGAGCTGGAGGCAGAGAGCCATCTCTGCATGAAGCCAGCTGGGGCCCAGCCAGGCAACTCTGAGCGGGATTATGAAGCCCTGAGAGGCCTAAGAGCGCTGTGCATGGTCACTGAGATATATACAGCCTGCACGTGACGGGGAGGTGAGGGCAGGCAACGGGCTGCTTGCTCGCCTGGCTCGAACTGGAGCAGATCGGGGCAGAGAGGACAGCTCTGTCTCGTTCCATGTTCAGCGACAGGAGTATCTGCTCCCTCCCAGCCTGGCCCCTTTCCTCCATCTCCCAAGGGCACCATGGCCTGAGGTAGTGCTTTAGCAGGCAGCATCTCCAGCCTCAAAACCATCCCAGACTCCCTGAGATACCTGTGTATCCCAAAGACTTCCCCAGCCATCACCTCTCCCTGCCCAAAGGCAGGAATGTCTTTAGCCAAGCAGCTCAACTGAACACCATCCAGAGCCTTCCCCTCGACCCACAGATGGTCAGTCCTGGAGCTCTGCTCTCCTCAGCCCTATGGAGGCTTCCTTCACCTCTCTCCCAAACCTCCCTAGCAGTCATTTAACCCACAAGGTCCTGGCCTGACCCCAGGTCTGCAGGGGGCAGGGTAGTTGTTCCCCCTCTGCAACTGTCCTGCTTCTCTTCCTAAAGGCCCTTTTCAGCTTGCAGCCCACTCAAAACATTTTCCCAGTGGAGAGACAGAAGTCCAATTTAAGCCTGCTGATAACACATTGGCTTTTCTCTATAACCAGACCTCTTGGACAGACCTCCAGAGATCCACAGTCAGAGGCTGAAGATATCTGCTCCACATTAAACACTACTTCTTCCCATCTCCCTGCTTTTTGCCAGGGTTTCACAGCCAGCTGGACTCTCCCCACATGGGGGAAACAGCTACGGTTTTCCCTTTTGGTTATTTCCACACCAAGAGCCCAAGAGTTTGGGGAGAAAGTGGGAGCTCTGCGCAGGGCTGGGGCAGTCCTCACCAGGAGTTGTTCCCCAATCCGCAGCTTCTCAGCCTGGATTTCATGAAGGCTCTTCTTCAGCAGGGTCTTGGTCATGGCATTCTGCGCTGTCATACGGGTGGTGGCGATGAGGTCCTTCACCATCATGACAGACAGCACTGGGTCCCACACGCGGAACTGGACATCAGCACCCATCGAGATGATAGCACCGTCCTTGGAGGTCAGCTGTGCAGAGGAGAGTCAGGTCTGCTGCTCCTGGGCCAGCATCTCTCCCCCTTTCTGCCCCATGGCCCACCCCTTGTGTTCAGAGCCTAGGAGCAAAGATATTAACTTCTTTCCTCCTGCAGCTGCCAGATTTACAGTTGCACTTGGTGCCAAGGGCATGCAAGCAGGAGATAGACCATGCAGCATTTCACTGGGTATCAGAGCATGCAAGGGGGTGAGTTCATACGCACTACTGCACAAGACCCCACCATGTCTTGCCAGAGGAGCCCCACAGCCCAGGGCTACAGGGAGAGAGAAAGGAGTAGGCAACAGCACTCGGCCAAAAGAGGGGCCCCAATTCATGCCTTGCATCAAGACCTACACTGCAACAGTCCTACTGCAGAGACCTGCTGTCTTAGCTCTGCAAAACTGGAGCAGTCCCACCAAGTACTACCCAGACCCACAGGCTACCCCTATTCCATTTGGTCACTGAGCATCGACATGGGCAGCAGCCCATACTTTAGGGCCATTTCTGGCCACAGGGAGCATGTCTGCACACGGACAGAAGGCAAGCTGGCTCTAGGTCTCTTTATTGAGAGAGTTATTAGAAATAAACCTAACTCAAATGATCAAATTTTGACTAGTTGGAGTGGCAATGCCAGTTTCCAGCTGGAGGTTTTTCTGAGAGACACCTGGACTTGGAGGGGCAGAAAGGCAGGAGTTGATGTTTTCTGAGATGTCTCCAACCAGGAACATCCATTGAACAAGGTGTGTAAAACCAAGAGAAGCTTTTCAACCACAGGCATGTCCAGGGCTCCCAGGTTCACAGCACCACCACCCTCTCCTATCTCATCACAGGAAAGAAGGAATTGACAGTTGTGTCTATGCAAGGAGCCAAGGGCCAGACCTCTTCAAAAACCAGCTGCAAAAAGCTGCTCTGGGTATTTGAGAGATGTGTCCCCACCCTGTCCCGAGGCCATGGGACAGCTCACCTTGCAGGGTGGCACGTTGAAGGCCCTTGTCCTCAGATCCACTCTCTGCCACTGATCGATGAAGGGCAGCAGCAGGACCATGCCTGGCCCCTGCGGTGCCCGGATGCGGCCCAAGCGGAAGATGATCATTCGCTCATAGTTGGGCACGATCTGGAAAGAGAACATTTAGACCAGAACAGCTGTAAAAGAGTAAACAAACCCCCAAGAAAAGTCACTACAACTATCCCGTCTCTCCTGACAAGGTATCCACTAGCACGTACAGATGTCACTAAGCCTGGTGAAGCCTGCGTGGCGTTGCCCTGGGGGCCAGATCGAGCTCGATGCCAGACCATAGAGCTGCAGAGCTGGTCCCTGCTGCGTGAGCCACGTGCCGCCCACAGCTCCCAGAGTGCAGGCTGGGGGAGAAGACTGCTCTGTGGTCCACCATAGATCCGTAGGGTTGTCCAAGGGCAGAGCAGGCCCTCTCTGTGCAGCATAACCTGGTCCCTTCACAGCCTGCAGTGCAGAAGCACCAGGGCTGCATCCTGGGGTGGGGGGCAGCTGGGAACGGCTCCCCCAGGACAGGTTTTACTGACCTTTACTGACCTTGCCTTCTGTCCTTGCTTACCTTCAAGGCAAACCAGCCCGAGATGGGGAAGGTGGCAACCATCAACAAGAAGACCAAGGACGTGATAATCCCATGGCAGATCCAGGACAGCCAGCTCTGGGAGGAATCTGCAGGAGGATGAAAGGGAATGTCTGCCCCAGCTCTGACAGCCCCTTAGCCCCTTCCCTGCCTGGAAATCCCCAGTGGAGCCTCTGCCCTCCACGAGTCCTGCACCCCTTGCTCCAGCACTAATGGTGGGGAGGCCACCAGGGTGGGGGGCACACAGCTGACACCCTACAGAAAAAATGGCAGTTGTGCTGGGGACAAAGGCAGCCTTCTTCCCCTGGCCTGGACTCACCTGCTGCATTTGAGGTCTGCCCCAGAGGGTCTTGCTTGGTTCCAAATGAGAAGAAGCCTTTCTGGGAACCGTAGAGCCCGATGCTGGATTGCTGGAAGCGGTCAAAGTCTCCCAAGGGAAGGGCTTGGTATCCTGACCGGCTGAACATGATGGCCCGAGCCCTGGCGTCGGTGCTTCAGCCAGAGAGGAGCCCAGCTCCTTGCACCCAGAGCCCTCTAAGCCTGTCTCCCCTCTGCCATTGAAGTGGCAAGTCCTGCGCCTGCCGCTGCTGCCCGCTGAGCACCTCTGCAGCCTGGCACAGCCTCTGCCTCCCCCAGGGGCCCTGCCACCATTACCGGTGCCGCAGAGAGGAGATCGGAGCGTCAGCCGGTCCCCGGGAGCGTGGGCAGCCCAGCAGCAGCTCAGGCACGCTCCATCCCTGCCCTGTTTTTCTGGAGCTGCCGCAAACCTCCCTGCCCTGTTACACAAGTCAGAAGGACACTAGAAAAAAAATACAAAAGCCAATAAGGGAGAGGGCCCTGCCCGCCACCCGCCCCACCGCGGCGGTGTGAGCCCACCGCCGTCTGCGCAGCGAGGATGCTGCAGCGGGAAGGAGGGAGGCCGCGAGCGCTTCCTGGTTCACCCGTCATGTGGCTGCTGACGGCAGGAGGAGGAAACGGCTCGGTGAGTTTTTCTGCACAGGCCCTGCACAGGAACTGCTCCTCCAGCCGCGGGGAGGACCGGATCCTCCATTGCACGTGCAGCTCTGGGGGCTCTGGCGGGCTCTCCAGCCCCATAGGGAGCAGGGACAGCTGTTTTTCCCAACAATTCCTGCTCCAGCGTAGCCCTGTCACTGTGCCACGGCCCCTTATCTGCTCCAGGCCCCTCTCTCCATGCTTGCTGCATAGGATCTTGCACAGCCGCAGCTCCCAGAGCAGCTCCTGCTGCAGGTGCCACAGTGCAGCATTGCACCTGGAGGACAGGAACCCCTGGACTTCCCTGGGGATTGGGGCACCCTGCTCAGCGGCACCCACCCTCCACCCAGTTGTGCACCCCATCACGCCACGTCCCCACAGGGACGCCAGCGCTGAGACCACGGCAGCACTGCCACGACGTTGGCGCTGAGGAGCCCAGAGCAAGCTGGGGCCACCAAGCCCCCAGAGCCAGATGGCAGCTCTGCTGGGCTTGGGGCAACCCTCCCTCCCCTCCTCTGCTTATCCACACGCACAAACCATCTCAGCACCCTGCAACAGGCTGCGGAGACCCACCAAAGCCCTGACCGGTGCTACCAAGAGGGGAGAAGGGGTTGGCAGATGTCACCACATTGAAGTCCCTAGGGCTAAAGCAGGGGCATGACACACTGCTCCGAAGGCAGAACAAGCCCCTGCAGCCGAGCAATCAGCCCCACGCCCAGACTCGCACCCTAGCAAAGCCCAGGGTCCTCTACCGCAGCTGAAGGTGGTCTTCACCCTATAACCGCTGCGGTGCCAGGACGCCCCCCTGCATGCGAGGTTCCCCTCTCTTCCCCACCTCCCCCCCCGCCGTACAACGACCCCACGTCCCCAAGGCGGGGGGGGGCAGAAGGAAGCAGCGATGGGGGGTGCACGCAGAGGAGCAGAGGGGAGCCGAGCTCTGAGCTCCGCACCCCGCTCGCGGGACGGCTCCGGGCCCCGCCGGCGCCGCTCCCGTCCCTCCCGCGGCGGCCGCCTCCCGCCAGCGCGGCTGCCCCAGGAAGCAGCTCGGAGCAGCCCCGCGTGCCGCTGCCTTCCCCGCCTCCCTTGGCGGCTGGAGAGCTTCCTCCCTGCGGCTCCTCCTCCTCTTCCTCCTCCCCCTCCAGGCACGCTGAAGAAACGAAAGCGAGAGCAGGGAGCCCGAGGGTGACCAGCGGCGCCAGGGGTCCGCCACCCGGAGCCGCATGC
>NW_020449085.1:2385289-2403745 GCF_003343035.1 Apteryx rowi
GAGGGGGTGGGTGCCCTGCTCGATTCGGGGGTCTCAGGCCTGCGCTGCTGTGCCGGCGGGGGCTCGCGAGGGCTGCGGGGACCCTCGGGGAGCCCGATGCCACGGGGGAGGGCTGGTGCTAGCATCCCGCCGCTCACTCCCTGCGGAGGGGCGCAGAAGTTTTCGCGTGATCCCCGGGCCAGCCCGGAGTTGGGGGCTTCCCCACGGGACCCCCACCCGGCTCCCTCCCCCTCCAGGAGCCGGAAGAGACGACATCAGCAGAAGGAAACAAAAGTCGCTTGCAGGCTTCTCCCTCCCCTAACTTTGAAATGCAGAAGGGGAGAGACCTGGGGGAGGGGGGGGCAGGTTTAGGGGGGGCGGCGGCGGGCTGGCAGGCGGCGAGCCGCGCCCCCCCCCCCCGCCCTGCGCAGAGCGAGGCGGCGGGGGGAGCACAACCCTCCTAGACAGCAGAGAATCTCCCCGGAGGTGCCCGCAGCAAGCTGCGCAGCGGCGGCTCCCGGCGCCTCCCACCCTGCCAGGGTGCTGCCATCCATCCCCCCGGCTGCTAGCCTTGTCATGGCACAGAGACGCACGTGGTGGTGGTGGGGGGGGTGACCACAGAGCCCCCCCGGCTCTGTTTGCACAAAGGATGGGGACCAGCCGGTCACCTGCGTTGTGGCTCTGTTCCCCCTTCCCTGGAGTGGGGCAGCTAAATTCGGTTGCCCCCCAGCAAGGTGCCATTTGCAGCCCCGGCTGCAGAGCCAGGCTTGGAGCCACCTGGATAGGGCAGTGGGACGCAGGAGGTCCCCCCTGCTCAGCCAGCCCCCAGGACCGCCTGTTCCTCCCCAGGTCTCACACACTAACAGGACCTCTTACTGCTCCTTCCTCTTAGGAAGGGACGGACACGGAGCTGCTGCCCACATGGAAACGAGCCAGCAGGCGGGAGTGTCCCTTTGTCCCCCTCCGTCCTGCCCGCAGGCGCCAGAGGAGGAATTCCGGTTCGTTCTCTGCGAGGGCTGCCAGCAGGAGTCACCCAACCTCAAGCTCCTCACCTGCCTCCACACCTTGTGCCTCGGCTGCCTCAGCGAAAACAAGCCCATCGGCCAGTGCCCCGTGTGCCGGACCGCCATCCCGCAGGCCAGCGGCATCCCCGACCGGGACAACCTGCTGTTCACCAGCCTGCAGGCCAGGCTGAGCATCTACAAGAAGATCAGCAGCAGCGGCGGCTTGAGCTGCAGCCGGTGCCGGAAGGAGGCGGCGGCAGTCTGGTGCTCCGAGTGCGAGGAGTTTCTCTGCCTCACCTGCTTCGAGGCCCACCAGTGGTTCTTCAAGAAGAGGAGCCATGAGGCCAGGAAGGTGGAGGACCTGAGGGCAGAAACAGCCCACCAGTTCCTGGAAGGCACGAGGAAATCCTGCAGCCTCTTTTGCTCCAGTCCTGGCCACACTGACCAGGGCCACATCACCAGGTCAGAGTGGCACCTTTGCCACCTGCTCGGGGGGCTGCTTTGCCAGAGGACCTCAGGGTGGAGGAGGGAAGGGAGCAGGGGGTTGGGTTGGCGAAGCATGGGTATTTCCAGGTCTCTGCTCTGCAGCAGCCCTGCCCAACGCAAGCTGATTTCTGCAGGACCAACTCTGCCATCTCCTGGCCAGAGCTGAAGGGATTAAGCAGCCTACCTTTGGAGAGGGTCCACAGCAAACTCTGCGAGGCCTGGGCAGGAGATCAGGGGCGATGGGGGTCCCTGGGAAGAAGGAGATGAACAAAACTTTAGGAATTACTGGGTTAAACAATCAGGCTAACACCCAGCATTGTCCCCATGCCTGCCGCTAACGGCCTGGGGCACATCATTCCCTGACTCGTGCCTCAGTTTCCCCTCTCTATAGAATGAGGCTGACCCTCCCCTAGTGCCTCATGGGGAGGATTGTGCCCAGTGCAGCAGAACTGCTTTTTTGCTCCCTCAAAGGCCCTGTGAAGGGAAGGGGGGGACCATGCACTGGCCTTGAACAGAGCTCTATTTCCTCACAGCATCTACTGCAAGAGGTGTGAGAAGCCCCTGTGCTGTTCCTGCGCGCTGCTGGACAGCAAACACTCCCAGTTCTACTGCGACATCCGGACCGAGATCCAGCGGAGGCAGGAGGAGCTGAGCACCATGAGCCTGGAGCTGAAGCAGAGGAAAAGCGGCTTCGAAGATGCCTACAAGGCCCTGCAGGACGAGGTGGCCCGCCTGGAGCAGGTGAGCAGCGAGACTCGGGAGCAGATCCAGCAGCACGTGGAGCAGCTGGTGCGGCTGATCCGGCAGGAGGAAGAGGAGCTGCTGGGGCTGGTGGAGACGCGGCAGGAGCAGGGCCGCCGGGAGCTGGCAAGGGAGCTGCGGCGCGTGGAGGGCGTGCTGCGGCGCATGGAGGCCGGCGAGCGGCTGGTGGAGAAGATGAGCCTCTATGCCACRGASCAGGAGGTGATGGACATGCAGCCCTTCATCAAGGACTCCCTGGAGGAGCTGCAGAGGCTGCAGCCCACAGCGGCCGGGGGCCGAGTGCAGGCCGCCGGGGACTTTGCCGAGTGCAAAGGCAGGCTCCAGGCGCTGGYGGAGCGAGTGACCGGGCAGACAGGTGAGGGGAGGCTGCGTCCGGACCGAGCCCGGCCCGCTCGCTGCTCTTCCGCCCCTGCAGGGAGGCAACGTGGTCAGAGCCCTTTCCTCATCTCCCACTGATCTGGCAGCCTGCAGTAATGCTGCTTGTTCAACTTTGTGTTCCCAGGTGCTCCTAAACCCCTTAAGCCATCCCAAACTGAAGGGCCAGGGAGTGGGAAGGAGAACAGAGCTGCCCCTTCCTTGTTGCAACCTTTTGGCATGTGTTTCCCAGCTCAGCTGCCGGCAGGGCCGGGTGGGTGCTCTGGAGGCTCCAACCCTGGATCAGAGCTCCCTTTCCAGCTGTGCTTCACCCTCCTCTCTGTTGCAGGTGCTGCTTCCCAGGCTGTCCCTGTGGTTGAGGTGGCCCTTGAGAACGACTTGGTGAGATGCCTGTATTTCTTCCCAGTGTGCTATCACGGGAGGGAGCTCCCGCGTCAGCTGAGTCGCAGATCTCCCCCTTCCTCTGACCTTTGCAAGCCTTCCCCAAGGGGCCAGCCTTCCCCTTCCCCATCCCATCAGTTCCTTAGTCGACACAAAAAACCCTGAGGACCTTTCTGCCTATTTTGTAGCCGGTGGCCTGAAGCCTCACTCTAACCGCTGCTCTGTGCTCTCTCCCCAGCAAGAGGAGCCAGGCCAGCTCGCGAGCCAAGGGATCGTGCCCACCTTCACGATCAGCCTCGGGGAGGTGCAGGCGAGCACGGTAAGGACCACTCCTGCAGGGCTGTCCCCCAGCCCGCCGGGGTAGCGTCCTCGCGGTGCCCGCTGCGGGATGCCAGCCCCTCCTGAGCCCCCATAGCCCAGGAGGCGCAGGTACGTGCTGGGCCACCCCGCACCACGGGGACACAGTGCGAAAACAGCCACCTGCCAAAGAGGTGGGAAAATGAGGGACAATATCGCCAAGCTTTGCAGCCCCTCCTGCGTGGGGGCTCATTTCCCAGATGCCTGAATCAGGGGCACTTTGCGTCCCCCCTGCTCAGGCACGCACCGTGGGTGACACGGCGTCCCGGCCCACCCCAGCCCTTACCCCCGCGCTCTCCCTCGCCAGGCTTCCCCCACCGCCGCACAGCCCAAGCGGAGGCTGCGCCACGTGGAAAGGGGCAGCCAGAGCTCGCCCAAGCTGCTGAAGCTGGAGTGTGACAACGGGCCGGCCCCCAGCAATTCCATTTTAAACCAGTGGGACGGCAGGGATGGGCCCAGCACTTCCACGCCAAGCCAAAACTGCAGCAGCATCCCCACCACCAAGGCCTCCAGGAGCCATGCTGATGACGCAGGTGAGGACAGTGGGACGTGGCCCTCCGCGTTACCCCATCTCTCCCTCCAGAACAGCTCCCCGTCTTCCCCAGCCCCTGGGACCCCCCATGCACTCGGTGGCCTTGGCCAAGCCCCTCTGGGCCTGAAGGGTGGAAACAGCTTCCCCGGTCATGAAGGCAAGAGCAAGGGTGCAGATGCTCCAGGTGAACGCAGATGCTCCATCCAGCCCTTTGCCCCGTCCCCCATGTAGCCAAAAGCTTACCTGGGCAAGAGTATAAAAGCAGGGCAGGTGTGCAGAGATACTTCACCTCCAGCAACTAGGAGCTCTGGATTTGTCCAGAGCAAATAGCGATCGCTGCAATACTTAGTGACTGGCACTGAGCACACCCAGCCCCACGGGGAGTTTGCGTACCTGCAGCATCCTGCAGCTCAGCCATACGCTGCCCCATCAGCAGGGAAGAGCCGGGTCTCTGAGAAGAGGAGGCAGGAGAAACATCCACATGGGTTTTAAACAGGTCAGGAGAGGGCTCCCACTCCGCTCCGGGAATGGGGAGGTAGGGAAAAGCCCTCAGGGTGGGCAGGGTCTGCAAGCAGACTGTGTAGCTGTGGCTGGGTAGGTTTGAGCTCCTTGTGGAAGATTTTGCCCTCTAACCGCAGAAAAGCTGGACAAGTCAGGAGGAAATAAGACCAGTCCTCCCATCCCATCATAACACCAGAGGGACTCTGCTTAGCCAGCTGCAAGCCTCTCCCCCTCCAAAATCAGAGTCTCCCCTCCCAGGCCCAGAAAGCCTCAACCCCATCTCATTCCTTCCACAGAAGTTACCAGCATCATCATATGCAGCTCGGAGGACAGCGAGGAAGACACGGTGGTGAGTGTAACACCAGACCTCCCTCCTTGCTGAGCAGGACGGGACCACGATCCCCCAGCCCCGTGACACAGGTGGCAGAAGACTGCAGCTGGCCTTTGCCGAGGCCAGCCACGGCCTGCCCTGCTGCCACCAGACTTTGAGTCTTCCTTCTCCCCTTGCTTCTTCAGGAGGAGGGTGGCCAAAGAGGTGCCCCATTTTCCTGCCTTGCTGTAGATACCCCCCGCCCGGCGCGATCTCCGCTTCCCCGCTCCTGTGTGCGGGCAGATACCAAACTGGCTTGTAGCAGCAGGGAAGAGAAGTAGCATCTTCCACACCCTGCACATGCTCCCTCACTGGAGGGTCTTTTGTTTCCTTAAACCAGGCCCAGATCCCAGCCTCTTCCCATCCTCAGATCAGCCAGACTTGCTCGTGGCTTCCTCTTCCCCTTCGTTTGCTCTAGTGAACAGAGCTCACTGCACAACGCACGAAGGGGGTCCTGGATGCTTGGGAGGGATCTTGGCTGCTCCTTTTTGACTCCATAGCTCCCCTAGGTGTGCCTCAGTTTCCCCAGCTGGAAAATGAGGGTGTCAAACTTTGGCTTCTCTTATAAAGAGCCTTCTGAGCTCTGTTGTAAAGATGGAGGTGGGTGGGAGCACTGTGCTCAGCTCACCGCTAGCCAAGGGCAAGCCAGAGTGGTCAGGGTAACTGCCCCAAAACCAGGACAGTAGCCCAGAGAAACATTCAGCCTGATGGGCCAAGCCATCTCAAATCTAGTCTTTCCTGGATAAATCGGGAGCCCACCTTCACCGTGGTCTAGGCTCTCCTGGTATCAGGAAGTCCCTTCTGGAGCAGCCAGGGCTCTGCTCCCTTCTTTCAAATGCAGCAAACCCCCCTCTGATTTGCACCAAGGTGGGATCACACGCAGGTAGCACAAGGCAAATGATATCCCAAGACGATCCTTTTGAGTCAGTCTATAGCTTCCTGTGAGTGAACGTACAGCTCCTTAAGCCCACCTATAGACTTGACAGAGAAAAATCTCATCCAGGCCAGAGGCTCTGCCTCATGGTCGAATGAGGATGAGCCCAGCAGGGCAAGTAGTTCATCTGATCACCCACCAGCATGCCCCTGGCACTTCATTTCCAAGGACCATTGTGCAGGACTTAGACACAGGCAGGGGAAGAGCAATGTATGAGGACAGAGGATACCACTTCTTTTCTCTTTAAGCTTCAGGCTGTGCTCAGATAATTGCAGCCCTCACACTGCTGCAGGGAGGATTGCTCAGCTAACACCCATTGCTATTTACTCTTCTTTTCCTAAGAGAGACTCAGGCCAAAGTCCCTTCAGCACCCCACTCAAATGCAAATTATCACAGCAGATTTCCTTGTGAAGGCTGGGATGTGGTAAGGACAGCTAGCTAAGCCTCACTGAGAAGGTTATTCTCAGCTAAAAATCAATCTGTGGATAAAAATCAAGTTTGAGTTGAATGTAGCACTCATGCTTGGAGGCAGAGCAGAATTCATCAGTCCCACTGCTGAAATAGGCTGAGAAACTCCTGGGAACCACCAGAGCAAGCAACATCCATTCGAGACTTCCCAGAGTGACACTCCTCCACCTCAGAGCTCCCTGTGATGAGATGAGATTTAATAGTGTTGCCAAAGAAGTGTGTTGCAACTTAATGGCCCAGGCAAAGGTTGTTAGATGAACCAAACTCAGGCTCTCTCCAGAGCCACCCAAATCATTGGAGTCCCTCTACAGTACCAAGCCACCAAGGCACACAGGTTTCATCCTTGCCGTAGCCATGTTAAAAAGGCAGAGCCTCTCCTTCAGAGCACACAGGGCTAGATTTTGGCTGCTCGTCTTGCAAACCATTTGTTGGGCATGTGGACAAAGTGGCCCTCCGTGAGAACACAGGATCTCTACTGCAATTTCATTACCACCAGCATTAGCAGGAGATCTGTCTGGAAACCAAAGCAAGTGTGGCTGGTTTGGGATTAAGGGGGACTGTTTTTGTGGCACTGGCTGAATGAGGAGTTAACAGCCTTTTTTGTATGAACTAATAGTGCAGAAGCTCTTATTACTCTTCAATAAAGCTATTTCCAGAATAAATCCCAACCCACTGCTGTCTTCCTTATTCATTTTTCTACGCTGTTTTTCCTCACTGTCCTGGTTCATCAATAGCAGGGAAAGAGAGCAGCAAGACTAAAACCACTCTCCCCGCTTGCCATTGGCCCTGTATGGCCACTGCTGGTGCCAGGCCACGAGCCCTGTGCTGACTTCAAAAGGGCTTAGGGCTGGGGTCTGGTAGGGCTGTTACCAGCTTGTTGCGTGTTCACACTGCTGTGTGAACCGGGTGTCTTTTGTTACGATATGGAGTTTAAGCATGGGATAGTAGCAAAGGTGCTGAAAATACGAGCAGAGGCAAAAACAGAGATCCCAGGGCTATAAGCAACTCACTGATGGTCAGGTGCTGATCACTGAAGTACAACCTTGAGAGCTGGGAAAAAAATAAAAACCAAAAAAACCAAGCCACCACACACCAGGTTTAAGCATGGCAAGGTGGGGAAAGAGTAGCAGCAGAGCAAGAAAAAAACCACAAAGCTGAGCAATGGGATAAGGCACCTGGGTGCAGCCTGGGCATCGCGTGGCACTGTCCAGGGGGTAGAGGCCGAGGACCTGCCTAGAGACTCATATCTTATAAGAGGACAAGATCTCGATACTGGGGGAAACTTTGTGGGATCACTTTGGGATTGTCTTGCTACACACACCGAACTGAAGCTGCGAGTGCATGGCCTGCTCCCTGGGCCCTGGCTCTGCAAGGACCTGCTGGCCAGTCATCCAGGACTGCCTCCGCTGGTACAAGCGCGTGTGTCTGAACCGAATGCATGGTTCCCCCCACCCCCGACAAATCCTGCGTGTTTTTCCTCTGTCTCACCCTTCAATAAAGCCTTCTTGCACATAAATTCAATTTGGCTAGTTGCTATTTTGGGTAACAAGAGCATCTGCGATCACATTACTTTGCCAAGTTTGGTTCATCTAACTCCCTTACTGCCCCTTTTCAAGGCTCTGGGCAACAGCGTCGTTAAAGGCACAGCCAGAGGAGCACAGCCAGGTTGCAGGGACATGGGGAGCTGCCACCACCCGGTCACTGTCACCATCCTGCCCCTATCCCTTTCCAGCAAGATGAACCCATGCCTTAAAACATCGCCCCTTGTTTTACCTGGCATTAAAGGCAGCTCCAATCACTCAGCTCCCTTTGGCTGGGGAGGGGTAAGAAATCACTCGATTCTGCTCATGTGCTTGCAAACACTTGTCTGGCCACATTTCCAGCACTCCTGGTCTCCTTTTCAGCATTTTCCAACTCCAGGTGGGAGGACATGTAAGGAATTGCTTTGGTGAAGGTGCAGAGAGTCAGTGCGTGGAGTGCAGGGAGATGCATATCCCATTGCTGCAGGGTGGTCAGTGCTATTTCGGGATGAGAAACCGCAGCCAAGCCATGAGCAGCAGTGTTGAACTCCCCTCTCATCCTGGCTGTGCAGGGTTGTCCCTGAGGGAAGGGGCAGAAAGACAAGGTCAGAGCCTCTTGAATACACTGGCCTGCTTTTCCTATCAGCAAATACTCACTGTTGATGACTGCCCCTGCCGAGGCTGCAGGGGCTGTTTGAAGCCTGGCAAGGGAGGGGTGCTCTACCAAGGGCCTTGGTTGCAGGAACATGGGAGGCTCTTTCCTGCTCTGTCCAGGGCTTGTTAGCAGGGCCCAGCAGGGCACATCCCTATTCCGTGCCTCAGTTTACCCTCTGCAACCAGGTGGCTGGGTTTACTTACTCCCCTTGGGAAATGCTGTGCAAGGACAAGCACAGGTTGTCTGCTGAGCCCAGAGAGACATCAAACTTCCCCTTGCCCAGTTCATCCTCCTTTTCCTGTTTAAGCTCATTAGCATCTAATACCATGGCTGCTCAGCCACATTTACGTCCCCTATTTGGGCTTGAGGTTGTGTCCATATGGAGGAATGCAGAACAGGACAGCAGGTCCCAGGACCTGGGCACCATCTGCTATGCCAGCTGTCTCACTCCCACCGCTCGGTTAGGAAGAGCCATGCTGGGGGCTCTGCTCTTGCTCACTTGGCCCCGTCCATGCCAGGAGTTCAGCCCAGGCTCTGGGCTCTTCCTGGGACTCACCATGAGCCAATCTACTGCTGAGACATGATGTGGGCCCAGGCTTTCCCTGGTGGTGCAGGGACATGGTGGGTTTTGTGGCATCACACAAGTGCGTCCTTGCTTAAAACCTCCAGGCTTGCGTTGCACCCAAAGCTACAGCTCATGCCTCCCCAGCCAGGTCCAAAGCAGGTGACTTCAGGTCAGCAGCTGGGACTCGTTCCCCTTCTCTGTTCTCTTGCAGGTCTTCAGCAAGCCCTTCAGCCCCCTGCACTCAGGGAGCAGCACTGCGCACCACAGCCCTGGCTCTGGCAGCCCCTGGGGCCACGGGCCAGGGCTGAGCACCTTGGTGTTCTTCGACTTGAAGGTCGACCAGAAAAGTGAGCGGGTTACTCTGCCCTTCAGGGGGTTGGGGGGAGAGCAGAGGGCAGCTGCCGGCAGAGAGGGACAGGCTGGCTCAGGGGGCATCCCAGTGCCCTGGCAGGCTGGGGCTCAGTCCTCTCGCTTTCCCGGCCCTTACGCCTGCCCTGCACTTTCCCCTCCGCAGCTCAGCAGATCACGCAGATAGCAGCAGCCAATGGAGATCACGCCTTCAAGACACTGATCCAGACGCCCGAGTCAGTGCTCACACTGCTCTCTCAGGGCGTCCCCCTGGAGACTGCAATGGAGCAGCTCCTCTGGTACCTCCACTCTGTCCCCAGGCCCATCCTGGTCGTCTATAACTTCTGGGCACCGGAGCTGCCCACTCTCTTTAAAGCCCTGGATGCCACAGCCAGGAAAGTAGACTTCTGCCACACTGTGGGTGGTTACTTGGACATGTTGCCCATGATCAAAGAGAAGTTTCCCAAGGCACCTTCCTACAAGCTGAAGAGCCTGCTGAGAAAACACCTTCAGCAGCAGCTGAATGAAGGCAGCGCCCTGGCGACAGTGAAGGCACTGCAGGGTCTGGGTGAAGCCCTGGAGCTGTTTGCCTGCCCCAGTCCAGGGCCTGTGCTCACACACTGCAACCTGCAGAGTTACACGATCTTGCGGACTCTGATGCAGGAAAAGCTCCTCACCAAAAGAGCTGCCAAGATCCTGGCCAGGCGCAACCTCATCCTCTGGGAGCTGGAGCAGGCATAGGCAGCAGGAGGGCCCCAGTGGGGCTACAGCACCAGAGCTGTTGCACTGTGGTGTGGGCTGGCCAGGTCTCAAGCTAACCCCGTCACGGATGCTCACTCTGGCTTCCTGAAGAGCCACCAAGGAGCCGAGCACACCTAGCTTCTGCACAGAGCATCCCCTGCACTGCAGTTTCCGGCATCCTATGCATTAACCAGGGTTCACTGTTCCCTACAAGTTCCTGAACCCTTCTATTCCTGGCATGGGGCATAAGAGGGATCAGGGCTCCAGGTCAACTCTAAGGGGAACAAACAACCCCACTGAATTAACACCTTTATAAAATAAATTATGCAGCACAGCAGAGCAGTGTATCTACGCCTCCATCTCCCAGCAAGGGCACAGGGAAGATGTTCTCTAAGTGCTATTTGTACCAGATGCAATGCAACCATTTTGGAAAGAAACCAAGTCTCAGCCCTGTCGCAGCCAGGCAGCAGGAGGTACCTTGATTTTGCAAACCTTTGCAGCCCAAATCTGGCCTGTGGTGGCAGGCAGACATTTCTAGCTGTGTCACCCTCTTTGGGCAGGTTGCCACGTCCCAGTCCTGGGGCAACACATCCTCTGCCCCCATGTCCTCTGGGGACAAGGCCTCCTGTCCCTGTGCTGGAGGGGCAGGCCCAGGGTGCCCGAGTGGGACATGGACAGGGCAATGCAGGAGACACACCACCAGGTGTCTCCTTTGTACAGCTGGGTGCGCATTTGCACATGCTCGTACCTACGCAGACGCATTAGTGCATAAATGTGTGTTCACTCACTCACCTGCGCATGCACGCACATTCATGCATGCACACTTGTGTGCGCACACGGCTACTCTCACGAATGCACACACGTGCAAAGAGACCTCTGCACAAGCTGCCACACTGCTTTCCCCATGTTGCCAAGTCCGTGTGCATCCATACACACACACAAGCATGGCCATACAACACCCCCCCCCCCCCCGTCCTTTCCCCCAGGGAGCCATGGCCTCTATCACATGCATATCCTGCCTGAGGGCTTGCCAAAATCTGCCCAGCTGCAGCCATCACCAGGGCATCTGGTCTGCTAAAGGGGGCAGAGAGGGGACAGGGCACAGGGGGAGGAATAACTGTAGCAAGTCATGAGGCCGGACAGTGACATGGGGCCAGCGAGCCTCTAGACAGCAGTCCTGGGAGGAAGCACCCGCTGCAGGCACTCAAGAGCCAACTCCACCTTCCCTTTCACCAGCTAGCCTGGAAGTGCAGGTGCCTGGTCCTCTTCCTCCAGATCCAAGAGGGGAAAGGGGCAGCCAGGGTGGACTCCTGCAGAGGACAGCCCAGCCAGGGCAGTGCCAATGCACCATCAGAGCATGGCACCAGGGGCAGCTGAAAGCAGGTGATGGGCAGGGAAAGGATGTGCCAAAGGCAGCTGGGGCAGCAGGGGAAAAGGCTTCCCCAGAGCTGACACCAGCCCCAGAACACCCTTGCCCCTCACCACAGGGAGCTGCTGACCTCCTCCTCCTCAGTGGGGAGGCAGCAGAAGCTGCCAGACTCAGGGAATCGGGATGAGACAGGAAGAAAACAAACCCCATCATTTGGGAGCCCCCACAGAACCAGGAAGGGCCCAGAAGCAGCCATGAAATATTCAGGCAAGGTCTTATCTGCAAGACAGGGGTAAGTGAGGGGACTGCATCACCCCCTGCCTGTCCCACCCGCTGCCTTTCCTGGCTCTTAAAATCCTGATGCAAGCAGGACAGCTATGGCACCACGTGATGTGCTCTCGTGATTCAGGGAGCAATCCCAAGGGAACAGGGGTGAGGGCAGGGAAACGTGCAGGGCAGGAGGGCTTGTCACCGGACCTAGACAAGGCCATCCTGGGCCAGGGGGTCAGTCCACCTCTGACCTCAACTGGGTTCACGAGGGCCAAGGCTAGCCACTGCTCAGCCAGGCGCTCCCCTGCAGGCCGTGTTCCTGCAGTTGAGGAATTCACATCTCGCTTGCCCTGTAGCCTCTCTGATGTCTACTACAGGGTTATGTGCCTTGAGCAGCCATAGAAGGCAAGTGGGTAGTCACCTACAAGGGACACAGCCACAGGAGAGCAAGCACCATCTGTCTGGTGTCACTGGCCTCATCAGAGTCTTGTAAAACAATGGTAAAGTCAATGGTCTGGAGGAGCCAGATTAGCTCTGCGTTGCCATAAAGCTCAGTCACCCAGCTAGAAGAGGGTTATCATCATTAGTCACTGCAGGGTGATCAGAGCAGCGTTCAACAGGCTCCAGCCCTGGAGGAAAGGGTGGCAGCTGGGGCGTCCCTAGCAGGGAGGCAGCTCCCAAAAACAGTCCCCAGCCTCCACCTCAGGCAGGGCATTTCTGTACCCTGCCAGGCTGGCACAGCCCAGGAAAGTCAAAAGAAGGAGCAGCGGCCAGCCCATGCCCACCCCAGGGGTTTTGCAGTGGGAAGGGGGTATGGCAGCCTTCATGTGATGTGCCCCTGATTTCAGACCCACTACCCAAATGCCTTGGTGTCGCAGCCTTTTTGCAGGGACAATTTTGACACAAACTAACACACAGAAGGAGGCTGAATTCAGGCACTGGCAGATCCAGGGCGGAGAGAGGACCATAATCCTTCCTGTGGGGGTGGAAACTGGTGCGACATCTTTGTGTGATGATGCTGAACCCTACTTTGGCCTCTCTGCCACCCACATCCACCCTGTGAAAGTCAGAGGCATTGGGAAGAGCAGCAGTTTTTAGAGCAAGAAATAACTTTACAGAATTAAGCTAATAGCCTGAAATGATATATAATATGCTGCTTGCTTGATTGGCTGTTATTAATAATGCATTGCTCAATCTAAACCATTCATAAAATGATTCCCTGTTAGCCCAGAGCAAAGTGCTATGGGATTCACAAAGGAAAAAAAATAAAAGGCAAGAAAGAAGAGCATAAATCCTCCCCATTTATGAAAATGGATTTCTCCAACACACAGGCAAAACTAATTAGAGCCAAAGGGCCAGCTCCTCTGCATTCAGTTATACCCTGCAAATTCACTTGGGTTGGATGGCAGGAGTGGGTGGAGGGGCAAGGCAGTGAAGGACCTGTGCTGTTAGTAAAAATCTGCCCGCTAACACCCAAATGGATTTGGATCTCAGAGATAATCAAGAGCAAGGGGTGGTGGTGGACAGATGGGGGGGCTCTGTTAAGTATTTGGAGAAGCAGAGGCACATCTGGAGGGAGGTAAAGCTGAGAGAGGTCTTGCCTAGGTAGAGGGAGAAATCACATAATCTCTGACCAGCCAGGTCTCCAGCCAGGACATGCCCTGAGGAAGGTCTCTGTACACACTCACCTGGTGTCTGAGGAGCCAGGTCATGTCTGGAAGCCAAAGAACACAGGAGGTCCCAACCACGGGCTTGACCTTCTCCTCCTCAAATAACAAATGTTCCTGACCACCTTGGAGGGGAGGATTGCTCCCCCAGATGCTTCCAGGCAGGGACTAGCAACTAGCAGGTATAAACCAGCACATCCTCATTGGTTTCAGTGGCAACCTAGTGAGTCCTACAGCTGGAAGGCTGCCCTCATTTATACCAGTTGAGATTAAGCCCTCCCCACTCCCCCCCACCCCCAGCAACCCCAGCGGGGCTGTGATCATTGACACCAGCTGAGGATCTGGCCCCCAGCTCAGCTTCTACTTGTCACATATTAGGAGCATGCCAGGGCATTTTCTGCAGGATGCCTGAAGCTAAGGGCAGCTGTGCTGTTAGCAGGAGAGGCTGACAGCCCCACCACCTCCTCTTCCATCCATCCATCCATCCATCCATCCATCCATCCATCCTCCACCATCCTCTGCTGGAGCTCTTCATCTGAGAGGTTGAAAAGCTACCGCGAAGGTTGTTACTCCCTGCACTTGTGCATGGGAAACTGAGGCACAAGGGGTGACAGGAACTCCATGTGTAGTGTTTGTTGAGGAGGCATGACGTGAAGGGAGGTTGTCAGCCACACCATGCAGCTTTACACTGTGATGCCCTCCAGTGTGTGTAGGTTAGGGTCTGGCCCCAGGAGTGGGGAAGGAGAGAAGCATTATCCATCCAGTCACACACAGGGCTCATCCTGTGACCCACTTCTAGCATGACATGCTGCTCCAATGCTCCTGAAACGTGTCTGGGAGAAATGCTGCCACTATATCTAGGACACTTTAGTTTCTTCCCCTTGCACGATGAAAGAAGGCATCTTGGGAAGAGCTCAGTGAAGTGCAGTGAAAAGCCAGACAGCAAGTGTCCTATCTGTGTTGGCCACAGCCTTGGGACAGTTTAACCTGCTTTCATACTCCTCAAAATAACTTTCCGGCTTTGCATCCCCATGTGGCTGTCTCTGCCACTCTTAACACTTGAGCTGCGGAGCCCAAGTCCTGGCCTTCAGTGAATACTCAACAAGCTCCGAATACCAAGGACACAGAGCTCCACTGTGGCAAGGGCCATGAGGAGTGCCTAGGTTACAGTCCCAGTCACGAACGTCTCCCCATCATCTCTCGCTCATGTGAATGTACACTCTGGAGCCACCTCCCTCCTTGCCCAATATTAGGTGTTTTCCAAGACCTTCTGTTTCCTTCCTGGCTGTCTACCTCCATCCATTCACCAGCAGTGAATTTCCCCTCATCTGCCTGATGGGGAACCTGTCCAAAGGGGAACCACTGCATCACGAGGCTGTTTCCTCCAAAAGGTGAGCCAAAGGGGTGATCTTGGGATCTGAAGGTGATCCTGGGATGCCTTTTGGAAAATAACCTCACACATAGCAGCAACAAATGAGGAGAGTCACAGGCAAACACTTTGCCACAGAGTCCTTCATGCTCATTGCTAGTGGGAAGGTCACCAAAGGTATCAACTGAGGGAAACTTTTCCCCCTTCTTGGGAAAGATTTACCTGCTGTGAGGGTGAGCTTGATCTATGTCAAGCTATATGATGTGGATACACATTTATCTTGCTTGAAGATGCTGACCATCTTGACGTACTGCCTTGTTAACAGTGGGACTCCCTGCCACAGGGCTTGGTCTACAAGAGCTCAAGAAGTGATCAGAATGAGAAGACAAAAGAGCTATAAAACACAAATACAAATGTCTGATGCAGGAATTTCCTGAACTTCAAATTGCTAGTGCCTGGGAGAGTGTCATGGTAAGGGTGAGGGCATGCTTGGGCTGAAAGCCAGCCACAGGGATGGAAAGTCAGTGAATCATCTGTCAGCCCAGCCACAGCCGATGCTGAGCGTACAACAAACTCCGCTCCAGCAGAAAGGGAGACATGGAGACACACTGGCAAGCAGCAGGTGAAACACTGCTCTACAGATCATCTGTGCAGGATGTGAAGTGATGCCTCCCTCCTGCTTTCCTTCTCTCTGCCCAGGAGTAGTCTGGATTGAGACTCGAAGGGAGCTGTCTGCAAGGCAGTGGCTTCATTTCCTCCTGGTGCCTCATTTCCCTCCATGGCTTTTCCCTGCTCCAAGGAGAAGTGCACTAGATGGGGTGAGAAATCCAGGCCCCCAGCTCCTTCCCTCCCTTGTCCCCTTGTGCAGAAAACCCATCTGCTTCCCTCCTGCTCCCTGTTACCTTCTCTGCAGTCTCCTGTATCTCCCCAAATACGCGCTGGCTGCACGGTCATACTGACACCACTTTTTGCTGTGGCTGGAGAATGAGTAAGAGACTGCTGTCCTTCTAGCGTGGGCAGAATAAAGGCTGCATCTCTGCTTCTGAAGGCAAATTCAGAGGCCCTCCCAGCTAAGCTTGTACCACTAAATAAAACAAGCCTAAGCCTTAGATAGGAGGGCCAGTGTCACAGTATGTCTTGTGCCCATGCAGTTAAAATCCCTTCCACTTCAACAAGGTGGCCTTGTCCATCTGTTTGGAACAGATCCTGGACCATATGATCCCCTGAACCATGCCCAGGCCTTGTCTGGGAGGTGTTAATTGGGCTGGGCCAAACCTGTGCCAGGGAGCTGGCTGACAACTGCAGTGTAGGTGACCGCGGGAGAACACACCAGCCAGTGTTAGTTTATGTGCATGGAGATGAGACATTTAGGTTCTTCTGCAGCCCACAGCCACGCATGACCCAAACACCTTGCTGACTCTGCGAACGTTGGCTGCACAACACCCCTCAGATCACATCACAGAAGGAAACTGAGGCCAAGCTGGTCTCCAGGCACCGTGATGCAGATTCTCCTGCGTGCCCCAATCACCCCCATGCAGAGGGCCAGTTGGCAGCCGGGGGGGCTCCTGCACCCCCCTGCAGACCCTGAGGACACAGCTCTGCACTTTGGGTAGGCACTGGTTTGAGTTGCAGTTGTTTCCTGCTGTTTCTGAGTCCTTATCTCTGTCCTGAGCCTGGAGGAAGAGGTTAGAGGGAGCCACCCTGGAGAATGAACTGGGCCATCCTGCCCAATGCTGCTGGTGGGGTTATGGTGACTCCCATCCGCATATGTCCCAGACTAGAACCTTTTAAAGCTCTAAAAGTGACTCCTCTGCGATGGCTTCTAGAATGGGCTCCTTTGCCAACTGCGGTTTATTAAATGATGCTAGTGTGTCTGCCTCCAGCCCTGAGGCAGAACCAGGCACAGAACCATACCACAGGCCAGTGGGGCCCCCAGGCTGCCCCTGGAGCTGGGAACTTCTGTCCACAGCCCAGGATTGTGCAGAGAGCTCCCAGGCAGGATCCTTCATTGATCCTGCACATCCCTCAGGGGAAGAACCTCACACACATGCCTGGAACAAAGCTCCTGTCCCTGGCTCGCCTGCAGACCACCGCCTGCCCACAGGCAACCCACAGCCCGGGGCTGCGATGGGACACTTGATGTTGGGCAGCTCGGAGGGTTTAGACACGGCTCTGCTGTGAAGATCCTGAAGGCAGAGGCAGCTGGGGCTGGGATCGAGGATCAGACTTGCTGTTTAGCTGCCAAGGGACTTCCCTCTTCTTCCCTTCCAGCTATCAGACATCCTTCGCCCCCCCCCTCCAGGTTAGTGTGTATTCGTTGTCTGGGGTCGGGGGGGGGGGGCGGAAGCGCCCCTCCCCGTGGCCTCGGGGCAGGGGTGCGGAGCTGGACTCCCAGCTCTCCTTTCCGGCGATGCTGAGACGGTAGGTCCTGGGGCTGCCGAGCCCGAGGGAGAAATGACCAGGATTTTCACCACCTGCGAGCGGCAGGGAGGCGGCGAGACCCCCCCCCCCCCACCGAGGGGCAGCCAGGGCGGCGCCCAGCCCCGGAGCCCCCAAGCCCCGGCGCCTCTTGGCTCCGGCCCCCGCGTTTGCACCGCCCCGCACCGAAGCCCTTCGCATCCGCACCCCACGCGTGTCCGTGGGCGCGGGGCGGAGCCGGAGGGACGTGCACCGCGGGACGTGGTCCAGCCCCGCGGGAGGGAACGCAGCCGCAGGGCCGGGCTGTAGCTGTAGGTGGGGCCGCCGGCTGTCGCGGCAGCGCATCGCGACAGACAGCTGGGCGGGTGGGCAGACGCGGGGTCCAGGACAGACCCGGGCCGGGGGTCCCGAGGGTCCCAGGGTGACCCTACCCGGGGCCCGGGTGCAGCCCGCCCCGCCCCGGGCCCCGGCACCCCCCGGCAGAGCTCCCCGGGCGCAGCCGCCGGAGCGGAGGAGAGGGAGGCAGGGAAGGAGGGAGGCAGGGAAGCAGGGGAATCGATCCTCCTAATAAAATCAATTATTTATCGTGTTTCACATCGCGGGGGAAGAGGCGATGGGTAGGGCCGGTCGGGGGTCGCGGGGGGAAGACCCCCACGTCGAGGCAAAACTACCCACCACCGTTTCTCGACGCCTCCCGTGGGCTGCGGAGGGGAGACGGGGGTCTCGCCATTACTGCGTCTTTCCAAAGAGTTTAAACCTTCAGGAGGAAGATGAGGGAGAGCAGCCACGTCCCGGGTAATCCATTGCAGCCCTTCGTTCCCCCCCCCCCCCCGCCTTTCCTTCCCCCTACGCTCAAGTGCTTAAAAGCTATTTGCATTCAATTAGCGCGCTACGGTAGGGAGCCACCCGCGACGGGACGGGCGGAGGCGGTGGCACCCGGAGCATATTGCCCTGATAAATATTACATCGCCGGGGCAGGGGGGCCGGCAGTCCGGGGGGCGGCCGGGAGGGCTCGGCCGGGCTAGGCGCGTCCCCGGCGGCTCGGGACCGCGCACGGCCCCCCGCCCAGCGGCAGCGCTGGGGTGGATATGGGGGGCCGCCCGGCCCCCCGAGTAGCGGCCCCCGCCATGCACAAGCACTCCCAAGCTCTGCTCGGTGCCGGGATGGGCTGCGGCAGCCCCGGCCCCCGCGGTGCCCCGGGACGCGCTGCGGCAGCCCCGGTCCTCGCTGCCGCAAGCTGCCGCCCAGCCCGGCGCTGACCCCCCGTTTGCATCCCGGCGCCGCCGGTGAGATCGGGCGGAGGCAATCCGGATTGAAAAAGAGCGATGGCGGGAGGGAGCGGGGGGGGCTGGATCATGGCTGTCGTCAAGTGCATGTGAGTTTTA
>NW_020449085.1:2404955-2413876 GCF_003343035.1 Apteryx rowi
GAGCCCCTGTCTCGCCCGGCAGGAGGGAGATGGCCCCGCTGCTGAGCTTGTGCCTGGCGGCCCTGCTCGGCCTGGCCCGGGCGTGCCCGGAGCCCTGCGCCTGTGTGGACAAGTACGCCCACCAGTTCGCCGACTGCGCCTACAAGGATCTCCAGGTGGTGCCCACCGGGCTGCCCTCCAACGTGACCACCCTCAGCCTGTCCGCCAACAAGATCACCTCGCTGCAGCGGCGCTCCTTCGTGGAGGTGACCCAGGTCACCTCCCTCTGGCTGGCGCACAATGACATCCGCTCCATCGAGCCCGGCACCTTCGCCATCCTGGTGCAGCTAAAAAACCTCGACATCAGCCACAACCAGATTGTGGACTTCCCCTGGCAGGACCTCTACAACCTCAGTGCCCTCCAACTCCTCAAGATGAACAATAACCACATGGCCCAGGTGCCCCAGGGAGCCTTCCACACCCTGAAGGACCTCCGGTCCCTGCGCATCAACAACAACAAGTTCACTGCTCTTGCGGAGGGTATCTTCGACTCCCTTAGTTCCCTCTCCCACCTGCAGATCTACAACAATCCCTTCGACTGCTCCTGCAAGCTCCAGTGGCTGAAGAAATGGATGGACAGCACACTAATCTCCATCCCAGAGAAGGACTCCATCACTTGCAGCCTCCCAGAGCAGCTCCAAGGAGTGCCGGTGGGGAAAATCCCAGACGTGCAGTGCACGTCGCCTTCTGTGCAGCTCACCTATTTCCCCAACCTGGACACCACAGAGCTCTTTGATGGCTTCACTCTGACACTGCACTGTGCCGTGACAGGCAGCCCCCCACCTGAAGTGAGCTGGAAGATCCGCACCTCCAGCCAAGCCCTGGAGATCAAAGGGAGCCCAAGAGAGAGCACTGGGAAGGACCTCCCCAAACAGGACCTCGAGCGCTTCCTGGTCTTCAAGAATGGCACCCTGGTGATTCCTCACCTGAGCAAGCGGGAGGAAGGCACCTACACCTGCCTGGCCACCAATGAAATGGGGAGCAACCAGACCTCAGTCAACGTGGCTGTGGCTGGGACCCAGAAATACCCGCTGCAGCCCGGAAGGGATCCCATGGGTGGCAAAGCACTGCCAGGTGATAGGAAGCCTGGGGCCAAGGGAGCAAAGAACAGTGTGCTCATGCCAGATGAGAGGAACAAACCTCTCAGCCCCACTCGTCAGAGCCAGCCATCCTCAGCAGCTGGGACAGAGTCCATAGGAGGAGGGCAAGTGCCCTTTCAGCTTCCTCCCTTTGAGAAGAAGTGTGGTTCCACACAAGCCAGCAGATACATCTCCAACCATGCCTTCAACCAGAGTGGTGACTTCAAGCAGCACACCTTCGACCTGGGTGTGATTGCCTTAGATGTGTCAGAGCGCGATGCCAGGGTGCAGCTCACACCCACTTACATGCAGCCCAAGAAGGTCCACCTCAGAATGCTCTACCTGTGCCAGGAGAGCAGCCAGGGCCACGCCGTGGTCCAGTGGTCTAAGATCGAGGAAGGGGTGAACTCATACTGGTTCCAGGGTTTGAACCCCGGCACCAACTACTCTGTGTGTCTCACCTACCTGGGGGAGGACTGCCAGGTCCAAGTGGTCTTCACCACCAAGAAAGAGATCCCCTCGCTCATCATCATTGTTGTCGTGAGCATCTTCTTGCTGGTCCTGGCCACCCTACCTCTGATGGGGGCCACATGCTGCCACCTCCTCTCCAAGTACCAAGGGAAGACCTACAAGCTTATCATGAAAGCCCAGAACCCGGACCAGATGGAGAAGCACATGGCTGCCGACTTCGACCCCCGCGCCTCCTACCTGGAGTCTGAGAAGAACTACAATCCCAGTGAGGTGGGGGAAGGGGACGTTGAGGAAGAAGAAGATGAGGAGGAGGACGACGACGAAGGAGGGAGGAGGAGGAGGAGGAGGACAGAAGCCGAACGGGCTCCGGAGCTGGAGCGAGATGAGAGCGTGGCAGCCAGCTCCATGGCGGAGTCGCAGTCCAAAGCCAACGCCGAGGAGTTCGAGGTCCGCTCCGAGTATAGCGACAAGCTGCCCCTGGGCGCCGAGGCGGTGACCATCTCCCAGGAGATCAACGGGAACTACAGGCAGCCCGCCCGCTGAGCCCGCCCGCCCGCGCCCCGCTCCCGCCGCCCCGCTCCCGCCGCCCTCGCCCTGCCCTGCCCGGCCGCCCTCCCCGCCGCCCTCCCCGCCGCTGGCGAGCCGCAGCCCGGGGCCGCCGGCCGGGGCAGCCGTCGGGCCGCTGCTTCCTGCCTTCCAAGGGAGGAGCGAAAAAGAAAGAACGAAAAATCCTAAGCGACACCCGTGCGTCCCTCCTCCTCCTCCTCTTCCTCCTCCGTCAGATCCTTGGAGAAGGGTGAACGCACGGACACCGCGCAGGGGACCTCGCCCGGGACTGCTCGTATCGGGGTGGGCCGTTTCTCCCACGATTTCGTTTCCGTTTGGATTCGGTCGGCGTCGGGGGTCTCTGCACAGCCGCGATCCGGTGACGGTCTTTCCTCTCGGGTTTGCTACAGTATTGCAACGATTCCCCCTTCCCCCGGCCTTTGCCCTCTGTTCTCCCTTTATTTTCTTTTCCCCTAAAGGAAAAGAACGAAAAAAAGAGAAAAGATGGGTAAAACAAAAACCCCAATATCCCAAAACCGTTTTCTGAAAACAAGCGGCCCCGCCGTGCGCTGGCTCCGCCGTGCGCCGGTCCGGCCCCGCCGCTCCCCGGTCCCCGCCGCTCCCCGGAGCGCTCCCCGGCGGGTCCCCGCCGCTCCCCGGTGCAGCCCCGGCGGGTCCCCGCCGCTCCCTGGTGCGGCTCCGCCGCTCTCCGGTGACTGCGTGCCGTTCCTCGGTGAGTGCCCGCCGCGCCCGGTGCGAACCGCGCCGTGTCCTGGTGGGTCCCCGCCGATCCCCGGTGTGGTCCCCGTCGCTCCTTGATCCCTGCCGCTCCCCGGAGGGTGCCGACTGCGCGCCGGTGCGATCCCCGCCGTGCCCTCGTGGGCGCCCGCGGCTCTCCGATGTGGTCCCCGCCGTCACTTGGTGGCTGTCGGCCGCACCCCGGTGGGTCTCCGCCGCGTCCCTGTGGGTCCCCGCTGCTCCCCGTGGGTGCCCGCCACTCCACGTCGCCGTGCGACCAGCGGGTTCCCGCCGCGCCCGGCGGGTCCCCGTCGCTCCCCGGTGCGCTCCCCGTCGCTCCCCGTGGATCCCCGCCGCGCCCCGTGGATCCCCGCCGCGCCGTTCAGGACCCCGGGGGGGGGGGACAGTTCCGCGCCCGGGAGGGGCGCCCCCCCACGACCCCCCCGACATCCCCCCCCCCGGCGGCGGGCCCGGCCCCGCTGCCGGGCTCTCCCCAGCGAGGCGCGGCGGCGGCTCCCCCCCGATGTGTGTTGGCTAGAGTAGCGTGCTGTAGGAAGTGTCTGGTCCGTAGATGTGTCTGGTGCTCGCCGGCGGCGGGAGGCGAGGGGCCGCCGCGCACCCCGGCCCGGCCCGCGGGCAGCCGGAGGAGCCCCGGAGCCAACGAGAACCTCGGTCTTTTTTCTACGCGCTTCTGTCTGTGAAAGAGTCAATAAAAGGGATTGAAAGTGGAGCCGGCTCCTCGCTTGTCTGGGGACGAGGCGTCCCCGCGCTCCCCGGGCGCTCCCGGCCCGACCGGCGGCTCGGCTCCTTCCCCCGTGCCCGCCCGGGGGGGAGCGGGGTCCCGCCGCCGCCGCCGCGGGGGACGGGGCCGCGGGGGGAGGCGGCCCGGCACGAAACGGCACGCAGCGGCCCGGCTGGGGGACCCCACGGAGACAGGAGGCGGCAGCGAGAAACATCACCGCGGCTACGGGCAAGAGAGGTCTGCGTGTGCGAGGGAGGCACACAAACACGCGCAAATGTGTGCTATAAATATATATACGTATATATATATATATATATGTCCACTCATACATCGTGCTCACATACAGTATATTTATATATTTATGTATAAGCATATATATACACACACCGTTCACACACACTATATATATAAACATATACACACACTATATATATTTACACATATATACACAGGCTATTTATATGCACAGATACTATATATGTATATATATACAGGGTACACATTCATTTTATATATACATGCTATGTATACACACAAAGAAACATTATATGAACAAACCATGAGCATACATTTTATATATACTTACACTATACACATTATAAATATATTTAAACACAGAATATTTAGAAAAATGTAATAAACCAAATATATATTTTACGTACTGTACACACACTCTATGTATACACACTTTCTACACACAAACACATACACTATATTTACACACTGCATATACACACACACTCTCTACACACATTATATAAATATGTACATGCTGTGTATACACACATGTGATACACATACAGTATATACATGCTATTCACATAAGTGCTATATATCTATGCACACAGAATAAGTAGGCTCACTATATGTGCACAGACACGCTATATACACCTACACTACTGTGCACACACGCACATTTTCTCCCTGCCCGCACACACACGCAAATGCTTGTCTCCTGTACGCTCTCTGTATGCAAGCACGTATATGGATGCATCCCCGGTGCCGTCCTGCCCTGCGGCGCTGCGGCTGGGGGGTGCGCGGTGCCGGGTGGGGGTCCCGGCGGCAGGACGGGGCTGCCCGGGCAGGGTAGTGCCAGCCCCCGTGCCCACCCGCGGCCCCGGGCGCTCCGTGCCCCCCGGACGGAGGTGCTCCCCACCGCCGCACGCGCGGCACCTCCAGCCCGGGGCTCGGTGCCCGCAGCGGGGGCTTGGATGTGCAACACCTCCCCTGCCCAGCGCAGCCCAGCCTGGCCGGGAGCGCTCTCCTCTCGCCCCGCTGATGATTTAAGCCCACAATTACACTGAGAAGATTAAGGCTGGCTTTAATTCCATCTCGTTTCTGGAGCTACCCAGCTACATGCCCGTGACACGGATACTGTCCCTATCTGAGGCCGTGTCCTGCTGTATAAACGAGGCCAGTCCGATGCAGGGACAGTCGCACGTGCACCAGCACCAGAGGTGGCTCAGGATGCCCCATGGGTACCCGAGGTTTGCAAGCCAGCCTCCAACCGCCTCCGTAACAGGGGCCAGGGAGATGCCCAAGAGGCAAAAGACAGCAAACTGCAGACCTGCAAGCCCCGGGGAGCAGGGGAGGGCTGCGCCGCCCGGACAGGGACGCGCACGTCCCCATCTCTGCCCAGACACCGCGCAGCGACCACGCAGCCCGGGGTGCTGCCGGGGAGGGAGCCAGGCACCCCCCGGCGCGCCCCTCGCCCTCCCCAAACGCCGGCCTCCGCAACCCGGCGGAGCCCCCCCGAGAACATACATTTTTCCATCCTTCAGAGGACAGCTTTCTATTTTAAGTCCACCCTCTGCTGGCTCTGCATCTTTCTCGTATGGCAAAGAAAGGGAGCGCAGAGAAGACAGACAAAGGAGGTCAGTGAGCGAGGAGGCGGTGGGTGGGGGGCGCCCACCGAATTGCCCCCAAACCCAAGGAATTTGAGGCACTGCCAGGGTGGCCCAGGTGTTTGCTCGGCGTTTAAAAGCATGTGCAAAATGGAGAATCCCCGCTGTAGACAAATCCCCTTCTGCGGATACACTTTAATTGAGTTTTATGCTTTGAAACATACACGGAATAGAAAAAGAACAATCATTTTTGTCTCCATTTAATTAGGGAGTAATAGATTTCCCTGCCTAATGTATCTACAGGGAATCTCGCTCTGATGAGATATCTACCAATGCTGGATTACTCTGAGATTTGCTCCTCTTCAGGAGGGCACTAATTAGTGCCCGGACAGCCAAAGGCATAAGAAGGGATCAGGGATGGAGCGCCGCATCCTGCCACGTTCCCCTGTCCACGGGCCGTTTCTGCCGGCTGGCGCCGCCTGGAAAGGGTTAACACGTTGCAACAGTGTGGCTCGGCCCCTTCCTAAGGCATTAACCCTTCTCGGTAGCCTGCAACCGAAAGTGGCCTCGCGGGGTGGCCTGGATCCACGCCGCGCACGGGGGCAACCTCCGCCTCGCCTGCCTCGCCTCGGCGCTGACGCCGAGCTGCAGTGGGACGTGCCCGGGGGTGATGGGTGACGAGCGATGGGCGACGAGCCGCGCTCCCCAAAGCAGCACCCCCCTCCGGGATCCACCCTGCTGTCCCAGCGCTGGAGCAAGCGGGCCCCGGGGGGGGGGGGGGCACAGGGGGCTGCGTCCCGGCACCCTCAGCCTCCGCGGGCTCTGACGGCAGCGGCGGCAGCGGAAGCGGCCCAGCCGCGCTGACCCCCAGCGCATTCCTCCCTCCTCTCCCCATCTGCCTTTGGTTACCCGGCCGGCGCGGGGGCTGCATTCCTCGCCGCTTCGTAAGCCTCGCTCGCAGGCCGGGGGTACCACAGGGGGACCCCTGGGGAGCGAGAGGCCCCCAGACCTGCCCTGCTCTGCCTTAGCTCGGTCAGGCCCCGGCTGGGTGCTGGGGCAGACACCTCCACCCGCTGCTCACCTCCTTCCCACCCCAGGTCTCCCGGCCTCCAGCCCTCCACATCCCCCTGCAGCACATGGGAAGGAGCCACTGCGAGTCCCCAGGGGCTTTTGGTTTCCTCCAGCTGGGCAATGACAGACCTCTCCCTCGGGACAACAGACCACTGGGAGAGAGAAGAGTGAGGCTCTTTGGACCACGTACAGCACCTTGCACCCAGGCAGATGGGGCTGACAGGCACTTACGTAGTGATTCTAGTCACTCTACCAAACACGCCTAAGCTTTGTGAAGCTGTATGGCACTGTTTGCCCACGGCAATCCCAAAATGAAGAGGTTTTCACCCCTGCCCCCTCCTGCCCCCAAATCATCTCTCACCCTAGATAAAGATCTCAAGGCAAGATAACGTCACAGTTTTCTCCTTGTTATGGCCACCCCCAGCATTAGAGATCTCACCCACTGCTACTGAAGCGGGGTCCTTGGTCGTGTCTCCCATGGGGGTCATTCAGGTGAAGGGGCCAGAGACCCTGCAGAAGACAGCGAGAATCCCGCAGCTGCGTACAGGCTAAGTGGGGCTGTGTGATAACGCAGCTGCACAGTAACGGCAGCTCCAAACCTCTTCCAGGGCATCCACAGCCTGCATGGAAGCAGTAGCACTGTTGTTTCCCCCCAGCCGTGGTGTCCAGGGGGGTGAAATGAGATGAAAATCCTCAAGCAATGATCCAGGAAGTGCAAGTCCCAGGGTCCCTGTAGAATTAGTCAGAGCAGCATCTTTGATCTGCTTCACTGATGTAACCAGGCAGAATTAGGCCAGTTCCTCTAAAGTCAGTCCTGCTCTGTGTCCTCTGCTGGTTCAAAATCCCAGAACCCTCCCAGATGTCCTCTGAAGCTGATTAGGATGTGCCAGTGTGGTCAGTGGGTGACGTCACTTCGCAGTGTGGGTAGGCAGCCCCAAGCGCAGACCAGAGGCTCTGCCGTCAGGGCCTTGCATCTCCAGCCTGACGTCAGTCCGACATGCTGCAGGATCAGGCACGCCAGCGATATCAACCCACAGGGTCTTTCTGTGGCAAGATCAGAGAAAGAACAAGGCAAATTTGTGCCTTTGACACTAGAATACTGCCAGGTTTTGGTGCTTGTTGGAGCAACTAACAGGATGTCTGCAACTTAGCCTCATGCTTCAGGGCAGTAAGAAAAGGGGGGGCAGGAAGTAACCCCTTGCTGGCCCTGCCAAAGCATCACAGCCAAGAAGGCCAATGATTTAATGCAGCCCCCCTCAATACCTTGCAAAGCAGGTACTGATCCCACCACAGTGAGTTTATGCTGCCATAACTTGGTCTCAAGGGTGGAACAGAAAATTCCTGCTCCCAGCTGCTTGTCTCAACCCCTGGCAGCCTGCAAGTCCCACAGCCATGTCAAAGCCATGCTGTAAGCCTGCCCAGTGAACTGATCTGGATTCAAAATAATCCCCTTCTCCTTTCCACAGCGCTATTTTTAACCCCAATCCTGTTCACAGCCTGGCCTTAGTGACAGCTGCGTCAGCACGAGCGTGAAGACAGTAAGCAGTGGCTGGGTCTCCCGAAATCAGTGTTGTGGCCGAGTTTTCCCATCTTACAGAGCCAATGTGGCAAGTCACCTTTCACGGGAAGCCTGGCAGCCCATATCCTGCCGGGGTGCTGAGCAGTGTGAAGGCTGCCCATGGGGCATCACCACCATCCGCCATCTCAGGTGGTGGGGGATGAATCCAAGCTCCCTGCTGCAAGTCCTCTCCTTTCACAGGCTGATTGCAAAACCTGCATGTGCCACAAGCCTGCCCCTCCTTTGGCTTTCTCAGCAGGTTTCATCTTGGAAAAGGACAGAGCTGGAAGAGCCCTGCTGAACTGCCACACTGAGTTTATTGGTTCCTCCACTATAGCTGGGTCTTCATGATCTAGCTTAGTGTTTGTCCCCTTCTCCTCCTCTTTAGGATCATAGCATATCCAGATGGGAAGCTACTGCTGGATGGTCTGGTCCAAACCTATGCTCTAAACAGGGCCAACTTCAAGGATACATCAGATTGCTCAGGGCCTTTTCCAATGAGGTTTTGATTCTCCCCAAGGATGGAGATCTTTGCACCACTCTGGGCGCCTGTCTCAGGGCTGCACTGCTCTCCTGGGGAAGGACTGGAGAAGTTTTTGAACACTGCACAGCTCTGAGCACCGGGCACCTCAGTGCTTGCAGGTTGAGGGCAATTCACATGGTGTTGTTCTAACACCAGCCCTGCAGCGGATGGGTTTCCTACAAGAGATGCCCATTTGGCCAGTGGATACGTATGGGAGAATGGGGCAGGGAGCAGGGACAACTCTACACCCCAGTCTCCCAGACTGCCATGTCTGCCCTGAAGGAGGAGGTAAAGGGACTGCCTGAGTTGT
>NW_020449085.1:2414816-2496657 GCF_003343035.1 Apteryx rowi
AGCGGGGCCGGTGCCCGGGCAGGGCTCGCCCGGGGCCGAGCCGGAGCCGGCGGGCCGGGGAAGGGAGGGATGGTTATTCACGGCTCTGGTATGCGCCGCGCCGCTCCGCTCCAGCCCGCGGTGCTCACACCGCCCCCGGCTCGCTCGGCCCTCAGCAGCCGCGGGGCAGCGAGCGAGGAAGCCGGGGAGGAGGTAACTGCGCCTCCGGGCGCTCCGGGGAGAGCCAGGCCCGGGGAGCCCAGCGCCGCCGTCCCGGGCCGCGCGCCGCCGCTGCCGGTACCGGTGCCGGGGGGGCAGCGCCGCCGGTGCCGGGGGGCAGCGCGGGCTGCGCGGCTGCTCCGCCGCGGAACAGCACAGCGCAGCGCAGCGCCGCGCCGGGGGTAGCTGGGCCCCGAGGGGGAGGCTGGCGGAAGGGCTCCGGGATGCGGGGGCCGGGGATGGCGCTGCGAGGAGGGAGGGGACGGAGCCGGGAGCTGCGGCCGGGCTGGGAGCACCCACGGCGCGGCCCCCGCGGCACGACCCCTCCCGAGCTAGCCAAGCTGGGGCGGAACAGGGCTCAGCCCCGGCCCCGGCCCTGCTCCCCGTGTGTCCTGCAGCCAGCCAGAGCAGCACGTGTTGGTCAGCGTGAAGGGGATTTGCCCCTGCGAACAAGGAGCTAACACCTGGCCGGGCAGGTGGGGCTAGGGCCTCTGGAGGGCACCCAAAAATTAAACCATCCAGGGACTTTAAAAATCCAGGCCCCCCTCATGCTGCTGCACTCACATTTCCTCTAGCTCCAGGAGCCCTTTAGGATCCTTCCCCAGCCCTTGAACCCCAGCCCTGGTCTCATCTGTCCCTGTGGAGCCCACAGGAGCAGGATGGGGCCCTCTCTGTCCCTGTTTGGCCATCCCACCCCAGCTTTTGCAACATCAAGTCTTCTCCCCCAGTTGCTCTGCAGGGCTTCTTATTCAGTGTCTTTATTGCCAATAAAATCTCCCCCCTCCTGCTCCAAATGACAGGGTTGGGGAATGGAAGTAGCAGCAAAACTTGCTTGCGAGGACAAAGGGGTCTCGCTGCCAGCTCCTTGCAGAGCTGCAGTTAACCTTTTGCATGGTGGGACACAGCTACCATATGTCAGGAACTGTGTGTGTACATGGTCCCCTTTGCAGGGGACAGACAAGGGCAAGACAACAAGAAGGGGAGTAAGGAGTTAGCACTGAGATTAGAAGCCAGAAACATTTAGCTCTAAAGACTTCCAGCAGTCAGGGACCCCAATCTCTCTTGCTGAGAAAAAGCCCTTTAGAGGCTATTTTTTTCCATGACATGGAAAATGTGGAGATTCTGGTTGGTTTGAGGTCTGAAAGTGTGCTGAAAATCCTGAAAGCGTGATAGCTGGGGGAAAGAGGACAGCTGAGTCTGCTTCTGGAAGTATTTTGATGCTCAGCCTGGATTGATTTTAGTAGAAATGGAATAAACAGTGAACCAGGAGTTCAGGTAGAAGAACACTTTCCGTCCAAAATCTGAAGGGGCATAGGGTTCCCAGAACAGGATGTTAATTGGGGAAAGTGGCCCAGGTTGTGACATTTTATGAAAGACTAATTGAAGAGACATTTCCTAGTGAAGAAAGAAAACGTTTCAGTGGGAAGTTTTTGGCCAGCTCTTCTCATGTAGGTATTTGAAGGCTCTGTTCTTTGCATAGAAATGCCTTACTCAGATTAGGGAATATTTTAAATAGCCTTCTTACCACACCAGCTGAATTTCTGTGGATAATCACATGGATGTTTCAGTTCTTTGCTGTTTCCTATTATTACTTGGCAAGGAAAAACAAATCCCCAACTCAGCTAGACCCGCAGTCGTGTCCCAGGGAGACAGAGAATGTGGCATCCCGTTCATTCCCCTCCATGTCTCTGTTCTCAGGAGGAAGGATGAATCTGCTTCTCTGCTGCCTGGGCATTGCTGCTCTGCTCAGGTCCAGCCTGGCCTGCCCCAGGACCTGTGCTTGCTCCATAAAGAAGAATGGACGCCTGCTGGCAGAGTGCGCCTACAAGGAGCTGCAGGAGGTGCCGGAGGGGCTGTCACCCAATGTGACGATCCTCACTCTGTCGGCCAACAGGATCAGCTCGCTCTGGGAGAGCTCTTTCTCCGAGGTTCCCGAAGTGCAGTCGCTGTGGCTGGGCTACAACCAGATAAGCTCCATCGAGCCAGGTACTTTTGCACAGTTGGTGCATTTGAAGAACCTGGACCTGAGCCACAACAAGATTGTGGATTTCCCCTGGAAAGATCTCCGCAACCTCAGTGGCCTGCAGATCCTGAAGATGAACAACAACCGCCTGGCTGGGCTGTCCCGGGATGCCTTCTACTCCCTGAAGGACCTGCGGTCGCTGTGGCTCAATGACAATGACCTAACCACCCTGGCCGAGGGCACTTTTGACAACCTGCCCTCCTTGTCCCAGCTGCAGATCTTCAACAACCCCTTCAATTGCTCCTGCAAGGTCTTCTGGCTGAAGAAGTGGACTGAGAATACCTCTGTCTCCGTCACCAAGGGGGGGTCTATCCTGTGTGTGGCTCCCAACAGGCTCAAAGGGAGGGCTGTGACAGACATCCCCGACCACTACTGCATTGCCCCTTCTGTGCAGCTCACCTACCTCTCTAATCTGGACAACACTGTCATGTACGACGGCCTCACCCTCACTCTGCACTGCAGCGTGGCGGGCAATCCCCCACCAGAGATCCGGTGGAAGATCCAGACCTCCAGCCGGAGCATCGAGATCAACAGGCCCAACGTGGCAAGAGACGGAAACATCCTGCCTCCCAGACGCACCAAGCAGAGCCAAGAGCACTTCCTGGTCTTCAAGAATGGCACCATGGCCATCCCCAACTTCAGCAAGGAAGATGAAGGCATATATACCTGCCTAGCTGTCAATGATGTGGGCATGCGGGAGGTCTCAGTCAACGTGGCCTTGGCTGGGTCAGAGAATCCAGCTGATGACCTGCTCCGAAACGCCCCCCAGGCCAGCCATCTGGGAGGCCGGAGCTGCTACAAGGGAGATGAATTGGATCCCTCTGGTGCTGGAGAAAAGCTGGTGATCGTTTACCATGTGCCAAGGGAGTCAAAGAGCAAGGCTGGAATAGTGCCTCAAGTCTGGCTGGGGACCCTCCTGCTGACTTTGGGCATCGCTCTCTGTTGTTGAAGGAAGGAGGAGGAAACAGTGCCTTGGGGCTTCCCTCTCCTTCTGTATCATTTATCTTCACGTAGTGCCATGCGTTTGCTGAGCTTCTGAGAACCGCAGGAGGTCAGGAGTCAAAGGGGATCCGAGACTCAAGCTGGTATTTCAACCCTTCGTTAGATGGGAATCAGGGCTGGGCTCCATTAGTCAAGAGCTTCAAACAAGCTAGAGTGAAATCAGACCTGAGGGCAGACCTTCACCATGCCTGCTTCCTTCCAGGTGTCCAAATCTGCCACCTACTAACTTAGCTCCCCCCCAAGACCAAAGTGTGGCTGCAGGAAAAAAGGCCACCCTTGATGGGGTAAATGGCACCCAGCCTGGGGGCCCATCTCTACCACCACAAGCCCTCCTCCATCTGCAGTAGTGCACAGCAGTGAGGGAGGGGAGGCAATATCTCACAAAGAGGATCTCACCAGTCCACCGACACGTAAGGGAAGCAAAGATCAGATCCCAACAGTGAGCCAGATGGCCAGACACCTGGTTCCTTTTCTAGCCAGGCACTTGCTGTCCTACTACCAACCTCATGCTAAACACTAAGAGTATAAAAGCCAGTCTGAGATTGAAGAAATAGCCTTGGTACAGGGTCCTGGGGTCGCTGGACATGTGGCTCTGGGTGGACAGAGATAACAGCAGCGCTGTGTAAGCAGTAGAGGTAGGCTGGGGAGGAGCAAAGGCATGTTGTATCAGGCCATGGGCTGGAATCAGGCTCTTTGCAGAGCAGTGGAAGCTTTTCCACTGTCTTCATCCCTGTAGGAGCACAAACAGCTCCTGCTGGCTGGAGCCTGGGAGCATCCAAGGTGTCTGCACCCTTCCCAGGCATGGAGGCTCTCTGCACTTTGCAGGATCAGGCCCTGCCGCCTTCTCCCAGGTGCGATGCAGCTGATTCTCACCTCCCTTTTGCCGCTGAAGCCCACGGTCCGAAACGCTTGGCTGGGCTGGACCCACCGAGCTGCACTGCTGTGGCTCCAAACCTGCCTCAGCAGCAACAGGAGGGGAACTGAGCCCAAAATCACTTCTCAGTGCTCCTCTCTGATGGGAAACCAAGCAGTGGCTCAGTGCTGGAGGGGGAAGAAGAGCTGTGGGAGGGAGGGAGGAAGAATGATTGGTGGCTGGAAAGCCAGGCAGACAGAGAGGCTGAGCTGCCCTGTAGCACCATAAACACAATTCTCCTTAGCGCTTTAGCATTCCCACATGGGACGTATATGCTGTGCCCGTGTGTCCCAGGGTGGCGTGGGGGAGCCTGTTGTCTCACAGGGGAAGCTCTGAGCTTCTCCACTCGCCAACCCGGAGATACGGGCAGTCCGACCCTTGCAAAGGGAAGGGCTGTGGGTTCCCCCTTCTCCTGCAGGACAGCTCGTTCCCTGCTGCGTAATGTACTCGTTCCCCGTGCCTTCTGCTAGCGCTTGTCCTGTAGGAGCCGTACAGAGCTTCCTGCAGCCAGCATTGCCTTGTATCCAAAGCTGTATGGACATATCAAAGTACCAAGCACAATAAATATCTTTTTAAACAAGCTGGTGCAAGCTGCCTCTGTGCTGCCCCCAAGCCCCCCAGACCCAGCACTAGGCAGGGCACCAGAGAGCTCTCCACAGACCCCCCTCTGTTTGGGGGGGGGGGTCTCAACCCCCCCCCCCCCTTTGCTTAGCCACGGGGAGACACAGGAGGGAGGAAGCCCTTTTCCACGGCCCTGCATGAGTTGTAGCCGTAACTTCTGCCTGCCTTCCCCACCGCAGCCTGGGCTTGCACGTGACTGTTAAGGGCTGGATCCGAAAGGGAGGGGGATGCAGTACCCCCCCTTTCCTTCCACCTCACCTGAAACCCTCCCCAGACCCAGCCTGCACTGTAGCATCCCCCCATGATGGACCTGCAGGGAGGGCATGGGGTGCCAAGGGGTGCCCAGAAAACCCCCCCCCCCCCTTGCTCTCTGCAGCCTGCATGTGCAGGGGAAGGCAGAGCCGGCAAACACCGCGGCAGAGCAGCTGTCTCAGCACTCCCAGGCCTCAGCACAAGCTCTCCAGCCCCACAATTCAATCTACAGCCAGTTTGCAGCAGTCCCCTTTTGGGAAAGAAACGGGCACGGATGGGCTGGGCTTGAGCTATCCCTCACCTGCCTCATCCCAGCATTTCCTGCAGGAACGGGTCTCCGTTATGGGCATGCACTAAGATCTCTGCGAGAGCCCAGAGGGAGGCCGGAGGAGACCGCCCAGCCTGGAGACAGCTAGCACTTCCTCATAGGAACGGCCTTTGATGCTAACGGGCGGACACATATTTTTCCCATTACAGGCAGAAAGGGTGAAAAAGAAATCCCAGCCCAGACACAAGTGCTAGAAGGCTAAATGCCAGGAAGAGAGTTTCAATTTTGTTTCATAGGACTTTTAAAACTTTTAAATCACAACCTTTCCAGACTTGCAAACCAGCTCATCCCGCAGTCACCTCAATTTTGCTTAAACCAGTGCCCTCCCCTCCCAGCCTGCACAGGAAAAGGTAGGTACAGGCGCTCGCTCCTGCAATGTCAGCTCTGGTTTGGAGACAGGGATACAAACGTAAATAGGGGGTTGGGCTCCCAACAGCCCTAAGCCATGCTAGAAAGTCTTCTGGCCACATTACAAGATTGCCAAATCGTCAACTTTGCCCATAAAAATCTTTCTGAAAGCGGTTAGATGCGGCCCTTTCTCCCTGGGTAACCACCTGCTGAGGACATGCCAGAGTTGGAGGCAGCTGTTAGCCAGGACCCCTTGGCAAAGGGGCCGGAGCCGAGCACAGCCAGCTGCCTGCGCAGCAACACCGAACACCACCGACCCCGACCCGAGCAGACCTCGCAGAGCCGCTTGCGCCCACCACCGCTACCCCTTGCTTTGCTGACGCGTGCGGCTGTTTTGTCTCCAGAAAGGTAAATGGCTCCACGCTTGCCAAGTTTCCATGTTTGCTCGTAGCTCTCATGGCAGGTTATTAGCAGTATTAAGCATCTCTCGTTCATAACGAACGGGCGCTCTGCCATGCAGCTCCACTTTTAGATGCAGCTGGTAATCCCGTACTTGGCACCGCTGTCCTAACTCACCGCGGAGCTGGGAGGTGCTGGACACCGCTGTGCAGAAACCGGACAGAGCCAGCCCCGGGGAGCAACTGTCTCACGGCTGCATCAAGGTTGCTCGTGAAGCCAGAATGGTTTATATGGAGAGAGAGGAGGCGAGAGGCCTCCGCGAACAAGAAGAGCTCTGCTCACCCCCAGGGCATGCTGCTCATGTCAACAGGGGGAAAGAAAACAAGGGGAAAAACGAAGCCACCTCCTGTCATCCTCAACAGAGCTGTCATCCCTCACCTCGGCCCAGCCCGGCGCCTGCCAAGATGGCTCGGGAAGCTGCAGGGAAGGCCGGGCTGCTGTGTAAACAGATGCAGAAATCCAGCTCCACCCATGGCCCAGAGCTGTGCGAGAGTTCAGGCATTACCAAGGCCTTCCTCTAAGTCCCTGCGACTCGGAGGCCAGCGATGCGCTTTGAGTCACACGCCTGTGCTAAAGGACCGTCTGCGGGGGAGAAAGGCGCAGCGCTGGCCAGCAGCAGGCCCTTGCCTTCGGGCGAGCTCCTCCGCCCGCTGCGCGACCTGCCTCCCGATGCAGCAGCCAGATACTCACCCTCCTTTGCCCAACACCTGCAGGACACCCAGCTGTCCCCAGCAGCACTTCCAAGGTACCCTGGCTCTCCTGAGCGCTGTGCACAGGCACGCAGACGCATACACATGTGCCTCACCCTGCAAAGTCCAACCGTAGGAAACCAGCAGGAATTACTCCTTGGGTTCCCACTGTCTTTAGAAGAGCCAGATCTGCCTCTGGTGCCACCAGTTTGTTTGGTGGCATTGTACTATGTGCCAGACACTAATCAAATGTCATCAAAACTTAATGCAGATGCACAGAGCTGCCCTTTGCTGCAAGGTGATCGCTGGGGCAAGGGGCTCAAACCACACAACAGCATAGACCCCCTTGAACGGAGCAGGCAGCACAGCAGCCCTGCTCCATGCTGGGAAGAGCAAGGCAGGCTGCAGTGTCACAGAGACTTGTTTTAGCCCAGCCGGGCTGAGGCGCTTGAGATGGTGTTAAGAAAGAATAATTAGCCACTGGTACGACTTACCAGGAGAGCTGCGGGTGCCTGCAATTGTTTGGCTGAAGCCAGATGTCCTCCCAGCCACCGAAGGCAGAATTCAATTTCAAAGGACACATAACGCACCATGGGAAGAGGTGATTCAGCCCTGCAGCAATAGCCTGGACACCCACATTAGGCCCTTTAGTCACAAAGTGTCCCGTTTCATTCCATGGAGCTGTGGTTAGGGGCCAAAAGTTGTTTCGATGGGAAAACAGACTAGCTTTGCTTTAAAATTCCCCCTTCACTAAGGCAGAAGGGACCGCAGATTTGGTCCTATCACCCCCAGGTCAAGCAGATCTATTGCAAGGCTGCCCCTCAGTGTGGTCAAAGCAAGCAGCACCCAGGGCAGCCCCAGCCACCACCCAACAACATGGCTATGACAAGCCTGTGCGTCCTCCTGTGCCCCTCCTGCCAGGTCTCCTCGAATCCCGCTTACCCTCGCCTTCAGGCATGCCTTTGGGAACCGCCGAGAGACCGAGCACACTCCAAGCGGTAGGAATGAGGTATATTTATTATTATTCTTTCCCAACTTGGCACATCCAAGTGAGGTTTAAAAACTGCTCTACTGGTCTAGCTCAGCTCACGCAGAGGCTTGCTGGTCCCAGGGAACCTCTCACTTTAAACAAAATAGGGGGTGGCAATAAGAAGCACAGGGAGCCAAGAGGAGGAAACATCCCAGTTTAGAGCAAACTGGAGAACTAAAGTTATGCGGAGATGAAAACAAATGGCTCTGCAACCTCGCAGGACAGAGCAGAGCAGGCGGAGACCAACATTTCAGCCTTCACAAAACCTGGAAAAAGTCCTGGGGCTACATATGGTGCCCACGGAGAGCCAGGATCAAACCTTAGAGGGGAGGCTCTAGGGAGAGCTGGGGATACAGGTAGCTCCTCGTGCTCATTTTGGTTAGGGATCCCTCCACGCACACAAAAACGCACACCCTATCTCTCTCTTTCCTTATTGCCTTTTCAGGCCCTGGTGTTGGGGACTCAGTGCCTGTCAAGCCACGTCAAGAATGGGTAATTGGTTGAGAACTGGTGGGCTCATTTCAGAAGTGATCCCTAGAGAGGCTCTTTCTGAGCCTCCTGAAAGGTTTAGCTTGGCTCATCAACCTCGCCGTTCCCCAGTCGGGTTTGGAGGTGACCCATTTGCCTTGGCTACGTCATCACCTCGGTCCTGGGAGTGGTTCAGCACGGGTCTGGAGCTAAAAACCAGCCCCAGTGAGCACTGGGGCAAGGGCAGGAGGCTGAGGAGGTGTCCTAAACTCCTGCCAGCACAGGAGGAGAGTCGAAGGGAGACAGCGATGGGATGAGAGTGTACATAGGAGGCAAAGAAAAGGCAGGGGGCTTCTCTGGAGGTCAGGGTTTGGGGGGGCTGAGCCGGGTCCCATTGGCTGTGGGATCGGAGAGGGCGGTTTTCCGGCAGGCCATCAGTGATGGGTTGTTGAGAAGCGTGTAGGCCAGCCACCATCGGGCTCGGCTCTGCCTGAACTTGGCTCTGCTCGATGGCACCTTCTTGGTCTGCATCAGCTGGATGCCTGGGCAAGAGAAGGAAGGGGGCAAGAACATATTAGCTCCCCCTCGCTGGGGCCACCCAGATGCCCTCTACTCCTGTGGTTAAAGTGGATGAGACCTGTCCTGCCAAGGGGTACGTGTCTGCCCACTGAAGGACCGGGCCCTGGGACAGGGACCCATCACACACCAGGCACAGGAGGCGGTGTGAAAGCGGGACCAGTGGAGGGAACACCAGAGCCACAACCCTCAGTCCCGGCAGTGCCTCTCCCCAGCCTGAGGACACGAGTACTTACCTTCTTCCACGTTGCTGGGCCTGAGCCCTGGCTGCCCCTCAGGCCTCGATAACTGCAGGAGCAGCAAGCAAAAGGCTTTCATCACCGGGTGCGACTGGCTGACCTCGATTTTCAGATAGTGGCAGTAAGCGTGGTAGCCTGAGGGAATACAACCCACCGTAAATGCATGTAGCAGGGCCAGAATTACCCATGAGCATTGGCCAAACCGCCCCTGCCCCACTTAATCCTTCTCCCCTGCCTCCTCCCCTCGAGTAAAGCGGAAGGCTATTTCCCCAGCTCCATCTCAGCCACAGCAGAGCAGCTCCAGGCCTGGAGATGTGCAAAGGGGGGCTGGCTCCACTCCCAAAGCCCCAGCAGCAAAAGCAGAGGAAGGGCTGAGCTCTCTCTCCTGCTGACTCCAGGACTGACTGCCAGGTTCAGGGCAGTCTGACACGATGGGGCTGGTGTCCAGTCCCCACCTGGGTCAAAGGTCTCCACGCTGCGGTTCAGGAGGCTGATGTCCAGCCGGCAGAAGTGGATGGCATTATAAAGGGCAGATATGACCATCCTCCAGAGCCCAGCCAGGACACCCACCAGAATGTTGATGGGGAAGAACAAGTAGCTGACTATGTAGAGGGCTCGTCTGTGGATGAAAAAGAAGGAATAAGGGAGGAACACAAACCCCTGGTAGCCAGGGAACACAGCCCTCCCCTGGCAGAGGAGCCTCCGGCCAAAATAAGCCTCCCACCCTTCCTCCCTCTCTGACAGGCGCTATCTCTGTTTGGGGTGTCTCCATCCCATGGAAAGAAGTGAACATCTTTCTGGGCTCTCAGAGAGGGGACAGCATGGAGTATCAGGGAAAACTTGGATGCTTGGCCTCCAGCACACATAGGGTCTCCATTTCTCCTTGAGTGTCTAAATACCAGCCACAGAATGAGTCTGGGGGCTTGCAGTAGAGGATACATGGCAGACCACCTCCTACGGAGACCAGGCGAGCCTACAGCAACCTTCCTGCAATGCTGGGCAAGTCATGAGAGGCATTGGAAGTGCCCTGGCTAGGTAAAGCAGGACTCTTGGCTCAATTTCTCCCTTTGATCTTCAGCAAAAGGAAACAGCTTAAGCAATCATGCCGTGCATGAGGGTCCACACCCCTTAGTAACTTCTGAACTAGTCAGACTGAAGTTCTGTGGGCTACGAGGCTCCTCTGAGGTTTATAGACAGAGGTGGTGGAGCAGAGGACAGAGATCTTTCTAGCTCCACCCCAGCAAGAGCAAGGCTACGTATGGACCACAGCCTTACCCATAACCACCAAAGAATCCTCCCTGGGAGCAAAGCCACTAAAAACCCCTAAACCCGCAGACTGTCTCCCGTCCGCATCTCACAGAACAGACACTGCGAAGAGCAAGCCAAGACATCGGAGCCACGTGTTAAACCTACTGCAAGGTTCCCTGGGTCCTGGCCTCAGGAGGGGGCAGTGCTGCCCCTCAGCTTCCCAGAAGGCTTCTACATCCCCATACCTGTTGGTCAGCTCCTTCCATAGGGGATGCTGCTCCAGGAATTGGTAGTGAGCTGCCAGATTTTGCACGATCACAGTAACGACGAGAGTCAGCCAAAAGGGCCTGGCCAGGAGGAAAGAGGCAGGTTGGAAACCAGAAGGGTCCCAGGCAGGAAACACCATCCCAGGCATCAGAAGTCTCCAGCAAAGCAGAAGGAGCCCAAGATAAACCCTCCTCTTAACAGAGTATCCCAAAACTCGGCAGAGAGGTAGATCACATTATGGCCATTGACAGGAAATCTGCCTGGGGTTCCTGCACCGGGGAAGATGCCTGCAGAACAGTCTCCCACTCCTCCTGCCTTGCCTCTGAGGACCGAGGGCTGACAAATACTCACCACATGTTCTGAAGGATTTTGAAGAGGTACGTGTTTGTGCCAGATTGGAGCGGGATGACAAATAAGAAGGTAAAAGCCACCGAGCAGATGAAGAAAATCACTTGCTGGATGAGGAGACCTTTGAGGGAGACACAGGAGGGAAGTCGTCATGCAGGGAGGGAAGGAGAAGTGGAAGAAACCATCATGTTTCAGAGCAAAAAGATGGCCAGAGTTATGGCTTGTCTGCAGAGGCCCTCTTCCTCCCTCTGGCTCCAGGACAGTTCAACTGAAGATGGCAAGTCTTGTTGCATTTACAGTAGGATTTGCACTGCCCAATCACTTAGGTGCATCGACTCTGCTTTCCAGCTCCATACCAAACCCACAGAGGCTGCTTTGACAAACCTGCCTGATTCTTGGGGGTGCCCCATGCAGAGAAACCAAATTAAGGCTGAAGGAGCTTGCTGGAGCCCTGGAAGCCAGAGAGTCATGAGCCTGCACCTTCTCAGGGCACAGAGTCAAGGCCATGCAGCCACGTGATGTCCGAGCTACTTGTTCACAACCAGCTTGGTGTCCCCAAGCAGCCTTGCAAAAGGACAAAAGTCATCTCCCCCGCTTGTTCTTATTCCCCAAATCCATGTTCACTTCCTAGCATGTCTTTCACTTTAATCCCATAAAAAGCCTGCAAGATCCTTACCTGCCTCCCCGCTCCAAACACAATGCTTCGCGCTGGATTTAATTACGAGTTCAGCCTTTCTTATCATGCGCTGCATTATCCCCACAGAGAAGAGCCATCTCTGGGGGCTGCAACTACTATTTCTCATCATAAAAATCAGCCTGAGCTGTGATTTCTAATCGTAAATCACACCGAGTTCAGCAGTGACTGCAGTTCATTTTGCCTGATCTAAGATGGGAGCAGTTGGAGGCCGGGCAGCACACGGCTCATTCATTCAGCTCAAGTGCTTTACTGTAATGACTTGAAAAATAGAGTTTTAAACAGGAGTCAGATTCACAGCATCTGGCTGGAAGACACTGCAAGCAAGATGGACCCAGCTTTGTCAGGGAAACCCCAAACACAGGGTGGCAAAAAAAGCTGCTCCTTGTTGGCGAAGGCGTGCAAGAAGGTGCCAGCGGAGCGTTGCACCCGAGCTCCTACCTTCACACCGATCTCTGCAACCGGCCTGCAAAATAGGTGCCCTTTCTGGAGCGGTGGTCACCAGCAGAGCTGGTGGTCCCCCATCTGTCAGCAGTCACCTCTCCAGACCCCTCAGCTTGACTGTCCTACACAGGCGAGAGCAAAATGCCCCTCGGCAGCCTTAGAGTGCTGATATGGTCTGGAATTGCACATAAATCACAGCAAACGCTGCTCAGAGGGACGTCCCTATGCTCCTCACACCATTGGGTAGAGAAGCTTTAAAATATGTCCAAGCAACACTGGAGTGAGCATGGAGAGGATTCAAATGCCTTTTATTTCTTGCAGCCTTACGTGGTCCAGCCACCTCTTTTCAGGGCTAGGGAGCTGCTGGGCCAGGCCGGGGGGGAAGGCACCACGTGCCTAGCAAGGGACACCCTGGCACGTAAAGCCTGAGACCACAGGAGACAGACAGTCCTTTCCACGAGACGCTGCGACAGCTTCTCAAATGAAAATATTTGGGCTTGAGCCCAAATGACTTTTTTTTTTTCCCCCCCAACCATTTGGTGTTCAGCATGGTTTTCCCTGCAGAAGGCCAGATTGTGCTTGGGGAAAGAGGAACAAAGGCCCCCCGAGCTATCCCTTCTCGCCCGCTGCCGCTACGGCTTAGCCCACTGCCATTGCTGCCTCCTCCAGAAAGGCTGACACCGCCTGCGCCGGTCGTCCCAGCGCGAGGACCGCTGCTCTCCCCCAAGTACCCTCCATGCAGGCCCCCGGGGAGCACAAAGACAACCCGGGGGACAGGGATGGAAATCAGGATGGTGCTTACCTGGGCAAACATCAGCTCTGCTGCACTGTATAACCAGGACAGACTCTGGTGACTGGCATCAAGCCTGTCCCATGGGACAGTGGCCACAAACAAGGACCACAAAACGGGGCAGAAAGGGGTTCAGGAAACCCGTGCATTTACCCAGGCAGACAAAAGCAGTCTGGAAGCCAGCGAAGCTCATCCAGCAGACAACAGCTTGTCGGGAAGGGCGCAGGATGTGGGCTTTGTAGAAGACATTCAGCACGGCCCCTTGGTACAAAGCCTTCAGGTTGTTCCTGCAGGGAGGGAGACCAGAGGCCAGCTGCACCCAGGCTTGGTGCCGGGGATCCCGCTGGCCACAGGAGCGAGGATGGGAAGTGGGAACGGGGAAGAAGCAGCGATCCCACACCCTCCACCATGGCTGCCCAACTGGGAGGACGGAGGAGGGACTGGGAGGCCGGGAGCATGGCCAGCGCCTTACCTGTGCATCACCAGGGTCCTCATCAGCATGGCAAACGTCAGCAGGCAGCAGAGCACCAGGGAGCAGATGTAACACACTGCACGGAGCAGGGGGACATGGTCAGCCTCAGAGCGGGGCGGCTCGAGGAACGGGAGAGGCAAGGGCAAGCCAGTGCCAGCTCATGCTGTTTGGGGCCCTCACCTTTACAGCGAGCTGCTGTTTGCCCCCTCCACTTTGCACCCAGTGAGACAGGGTGGACCCCTGATCTGTCCCAGATGCCCCAGACCCAGGCTGTCTCCCGCGGCACAGGAGCGATCCCCATCCTGCGGGCTGAGCGTTGTGTCTGCCCCGCTCGGAGCCCAGCCTGGGGCTGCGCTGGCCTCTCTGTCCCACAGCAAATGCTGCTCGGCCCTGCAGGCACGCTTTCTCTTGGGGGGATTGACATGCATATTTGGAAAAATAGCTCAAAAGCTGTGTGCAGCATCCAGGAGCACTGCAAGGGGCTAAATGATGCATGGACATACCCACAAGCACGACCTGGATCTGCACTGTGCCTCAGTTTCCCTCCCCATTCCCTTCGCACTGCAAGGAGACCCTTCTCCATCTCCCATGGGTAACATTGCCAGCACTGGTGAGACAGGCTCAGGAAAGATGCAGGCGGCCAGGATAGCTCAGCATCAGAAATATGACCGAGCAAGACATCATGGGCAGTGCGAAGGAAAGAGCCTGGAAAGATGCTCCCAGAAAAGGAGATGCAGGGGGAAGGCAAGCAGGAGGGGGAAGGAGGAGGTACAGCAAGAGCGATGGAGACATCAGGATAAAGAAGCCAGTAAAAAGGACGTGAGAGACTCGATGACTCAGGAAGGGCTGTAGGAAGGCCTCCTCGGCTGGCTGGACACGAGGGCAATGCCGTCGAGGCAGAGCGGTCTCCCCGACAGCCCCGCGCCCCAGCCCCGTCCAGGGCTTTCAATTATCTCATCCCCCCCGGCGGCTCCGCACCGGGGCTTTGGAGCCGGGGAGACAAGGTGCCATCTGCTCAATTCCAGCACATATCAAAGCCCCCCTGAACAGCAGCAGCTGCAGCCCAGGATTGCTGGCTCTCCCTTCCCCGGCTCTTGGCACTCGGCAGCCGCTCGGAGATGCCTGGCACGCGACCAGGCTCGCGCGTTTGCCTTTCATGTCTTCGTGGCCCAGGTTTGTGCAGAGGCAGCTGGTTTTTAACTCCCCAGCCTTCAAACGCAGCCTGCGAGGGGTCGGGAAGCACATCCCGCTTTGCCCAGCCGGGGGAGGCTGGGAGAAACTCAGCCTGATCCCAGGGCAGCGCTCCGGCCCCCTCCGCTCGCCGCACATCCCCAGGTCCCAGTACACCTCTCCACGCCGCCTCCGGGAGGAAAGGGAGCACAAGTCGTATGGGTGGGGAAACTGAGGCACGGCGCAGTTACAGGGCTTGTGAGGAGCACACCCAGAGAGCTCTTGTCACCAGAATGATGGGTTGCCTTGAATCGAGCAGCCGTGCAATGTGGTGGGGACACACATTATTTGGGAAGGGAGCGGAAAGGGAGCTTGCGGTGCCGTTTGGACCAGAGCAGGTTGCGAGCCCCCAGATTGAGGCTGGGGATGGGACTGAGCAGGGTCAACGTGGACAGAGCCACCCACCTTCCAGCGACCACAGGTAGTACTTGACGGTGCTGAGCTCCATCTCCATGTTGCCCGGGACGCCACCGGGGTTCTCCGAGGGCACCAGGCCGAACTGGACCAGCAGTACGACCACGTCCTTGGTCATTTCCACCCGCACGATCTGAATGGTGGGGACGACTGCCACGAGGAGCAGCAGGGCTACCTGCGAGGGACGCCCGAGTGAGTGGTACCCCGGGAAAGGCCCAGCCCCTCGCACGGGCTGGGAACGCTTTCCATCCTCCACCCTGCGGGAAGGGGACAAGGGAGGGCTGGGGAGCTCCACCACTAGTGGAAAAGAGCGGATCTGAAGAGGTACAAACTAAAGCTGCAAAGGCAGCACCCGAGGGAGCACCTTGGGACAGGGAGATGGGCAGCAAGGTGCAGAGCCCGTGCTTGGATGGGTGACATCCAGCCCTGGCGGCGGGTGGGAAGCCCAGGTCTCACCGTGGCCGGGAGGAAGGGACCCTGGCGGAGAAGGGGCATCGGCCCCGGTCGAGGCCGAGGTGACTCTGCGGTGGCTCTGAGGCACGCATGAGCCCCAGTGTCACAGCACCTCACTGCTGAGAATACGGCAGGGTGACCCCAAGCCACCAGGCTAGCTTAGAGACTTGACGCTGGCTAAGCCACGGCAGCACGTGGCCGGGCGCTGCGGCTCAGCCGAGGGACGGTAATACCTTTAGGCACGCTAATGCCATCCCCAGCAAAGGCCTGGCGCAGCCCTCGGCCCCACGGCCCTTCCTCCCCGCCACCCGGGTGCTGCAGCCGTGCTGGGCCTGGGGGGACACGGCGATGCCCTCCGCGCTCCCCTGCTCCGGGAGGAAGCGGGGAGAGAGGCGCCGAGGCAGCTCTGCCCTGCGTGAGCACACTGCGACGGAGTCACCTGGTACACAGCGATCACGGCCGTGGTTGTGGACAGGACGAGTTTCAGCGGGATCCGGAAACCTGTGAATGCAGGATTGCGGAGAAGCGACGCTATGGGATCGGAGCAGGGGAGCCGCAGCCATAGAGCGGGCTGCGGGTCTGTCCAACCCAATGGCCGAGCAAACGCCCAGGGAAGAGTGCTGCAACAGGGCGGCCGGATACTGGCTGATATTTCCCCCAATACTTTCACAGCCTCCAGGGATTTACGGCTCAGGAGCTGGAAGTGGTTTCTCTACCCTGAGGCTGGCTGAATTTCCCTTCCGTCGGTGTGTCCCCCCCTTCCCGCAACCCCATCGCACATCGTGTGCCCGCAGCACCCTGCGGCAGAGCCGCATCCCTCGGGTGCCACCTCCCTTGAGAGCCCCTGCTTTTCCCATGGAGGGAGTGATGAACGATTCCCTATTACTCCCCCCTTGGGGATTTTATTGACTTATCGTAACATTAGCAAGCATCAGCTGCAACGTTACCAAAACCCACCCCTGAACCTCACCATCTCCCCCATCCCGGCTGAGCAGGGCAGACACAGGAGGAGGCGGGAGCCCCGGCACTGAGCTCATCCCTGCCCTGATGGGCTCTGCAGCCCATGGGGGGGGCCTGGGACAGGAGGAAACTCCTGGCACAACCCTGCTCCATCTCCCCACCCCGAGCCGCAACAGTTTGTGCAAGCCGAGGCGTCGCACGTGTCCCGGGCGGCAGCTGTCATGGCACAGATGCTTTGGCGAGGGAGCCAAGAAAGGCATTTGCTCTCCCCGGGGGAGGCAGACTGCTTGCCGAGCTGCTACTACGGCGGAGCGCGCCTCCTGGGCATGCCCGTACCCTACCTTCCCGGGGAGCGTAGACGTACGAGCCCAGATACGCCTGCACCCTTGACAAGCGGCTCTCTTCTACCTTCGTGGAGCTGGAGGGGGAATAGCAAGGAGAGGGTGAAAAGCATGTCGTAGCACGTCTTGTGTGTGCGCGTGGGGGGGACGGTCTGTCCCCATCGCAGACAGCAGGCACCCGAGGGCGGCCAGGCAGGGGTGGCACAGGCACGCTCCAGTCGTGCAGAGGGCGAGCTCCAGGCCCGCGCCGGGGATGAAAAACCCTGCCTTTACGGGCTACGCGGCTCTTTTTGCTTCACCGCCCCCCTCCCCGGGCATCCAGCAGGAAGGCGCTGTCCTTACCCGCCCTTCCGAGATCGTTTGGAGAGCAGAGCCTTCAGGTACTTCTTATAATAGCCTCGCCCTGTGACCTTAAGGAAAGCGGCAGTAAGTTGCCTGATTTGAGCACGGGACACCCGGACAGCAGGGAGAGGTGACTCTGCCTTTGGGGCCCCCCGTTTTGGATGCTGCTTCCCCCCCGCCGCACGCCAGGGAGCTGGTGCAGAGCTGCTGACGGCGCGTCTCCATCGCTCCCGGCAGCCGTCCCCTTGCCCTGCTGTCCCCGGCCACCCCTCCCCAGCACGACACCCCGCGGGCGCCCTCCGTGCCGGGTGCAGGTTACGGCTCCCGGGGATGTTAACTGAGCCCTCGTTCACCTAACAAATCTGTTTTAGTAGCACTAGCAGCAAATCTTCCGACGCCAGGAAGGTGGAAAGAAATCTGCTTTATTCCCATAAACAACAAAGCCTAAGACCAGCCTCACCGCTATGACACCGCGGCCGAAAAGCAGAGCCTGAAAAAGCTCATTTCCACCAGACAGCTTAGCGCCAATGCCTGGGGGTCACTTCAGTCCACGCTTGGGCCCACGGCTGCTTTGAAGCAGGTTTCTCTTCCCCTTTTCTCAACAAAGCCCAGCATTTCCGAAAAGCCTCCGGATTATCACTGCCTACCTCCAACCTGCTGGGAAAACAACGCTCCCCCAGTCCCAGCCTGAATGGGACGCATTGATGCCCAAGCCTCTTGCACTAAGGAGTTTATTCCAAAAATGGATTTTCACTCTCCAAATCCAGCAAGATAAACAGAGCTGCAAACTGCTCGTTCCTTTGCCATCAGAGGGCCCATGGGGATAACCGGCGGGTGGGAGAGCTGAGGGACAGGGAGAACTTCTCCCATTCCCAGGCAGCCCGGCAAGAGAGCACCGCGAACCAGCACCACAGTCCCCAAAACCGCGCAGGTGGCCAGGGTCCATCAAGGGGTTTCCCCATGCTATCACCCATCCCATGCATCACACAAATCCGCAAGGGTGCTGGAGGGTTTTACCTCCTTCTCCAAGGACTCCTCCTGCCCCGTGAAGCTCCGGATCAGCAGAGCTGGGTACCAAAGACTTAAGACCACAAGACAGAGGATGATAGGGACGTAAGAGAGCATAGAGTAATACCTGTATATCTGGGGAGAAGGAGAGCTGTTACACATGAGACCTCCAGGCCTGGGGGTCTAGCCCTGGGCAGGGGCACCCGTGCGCATGGCACACCTTAACGCCACTTCTCCAAGCCTCCTTCCAGCGCCTCCTCGTGGCAAGAGACAAAAAAGCCCCCCGAGACTTGGGTCCCACCAGCCATAGTCTCCCACCTCCTTGATGGCCACGAGGAGCGCCCAGGGAGGGGGACACGTACCTTGGGTGACTGTGGGCAATCCACCTTCTGCCAGATGTGGACCACGCAGTGGCACCAGGAGAGCAGGCAGCCCACAAGGTAGCTGGCTCTATGCCTGACCGTGGCACAGGCAACCAGCGGGTAGTAGAAGGCAGGGTAATAGAGCAAAGCCAGGATCTTCCAGTACTCTAGACAGGAGGGTGGGAAGAGAGGAGGGAAAACAAAACAGGCAAGGAAGAGAAGGAAGCGCTCTCAGGATGGATCAGGGCGAACAGGCAAAGTAATGCACACAGATTGCACAGAGGGGTGGAAGATGCCACCCAAAGCTGGACCCTGGTGGGCCAAGCCAGTGCAAGAATATCACTTTATATAACAGCCCTGCCTCCTCCTCCAGCCCCAGCAGCCAGCCCAGGGCTCCGGCAGCCTCAGCCACTGCTCTGGCCATCGCTGGTGCCTGGGGGCAGCAAGGAGGACCTCGCTCCTGCCATCCCTGGATGAGTTTGGCCCCCGCCCTGTGGCACTGCTGGCCCCGGCCGCATGGCAGGGGCACGTGTGAGCCAGCTCACTGCGGAGCTCGCTGCACGGCTCAGCCCGCCCAGCCCTGCCAGCCTCCCCGCCACGAACCCACGTTTTCAGGGAAGGGCTGCCTCTACTGGGGTTGGGAGGAAGGTGGTGTCCACCTTGCTTCGGGGCCAGCCCTGCAACAGAGGGATGGTGCTTGCCCTTACCGCGGTTGTGCTGGGACGAGTCGGAGATGAGAGGCAGGGGGTCACTGTCCAGCAGCAGCACACAGAGGGAGGAGAACAGGATGCCAAACACTGCGGCCACCAGCCCTCGGTTACCCTCCTCCTCCAGAAAATTGGCCGGGCTGCAAAAGCGGGGGTGTTAGTGTGGCACTAAGACCCCGCAGTGGGGGGGTCCCAGCACCCCAGAGCTGGTTTATCCCATGCCAGCCGGGTGGCCACACCTCCACACGCCACCACTCCCTTTGCTGCAGGGCACCAAGACCAGTGGCAGAGAGAGGCTGAGACCCTCGAATTGGGTGCTGCAGCAGGGCCGAGGGGCTGGGTACCTCAGCAGTCCGGGGACGCCGTTCCAGCAGCTCGGGTGGAGACGCTTGCGTTTCACCAGCAGGGACAAGCCGATGAGCACGGCCAGCTGCCAGAAGAGGGGAAATCAGGTCGAGGGAGCAATAAATACACCAAAGGGGAGGGGGGGTCTTGGTGAGGAGCTCAGACATGCTGCGATGGGACAGGGGACTGTTCTGAGACACCATTTCCAACCAGCACTCTAAACACAGCCATCCCTGAAGTAGGAATAGACACGACTCAATCCTCGAGAACTTGGGTGGGAGAGAGGTCACCTGCTCCAAGATCTAAATGCCTTAGGGGGATCATGCCGGAAAAATCAAAGCTTTTCATTGCCTGCTGACCAAATACAGAAACGATGGAGCTCTGCAAACCCCCCATTATGGCTTCCCAGCTCGAACCTTTCTTGATCACAACTGAAGAACCCAGGCTGATATTCTGCACCAATATTTGCATCTACACAGAAAGGGAAATGTCACGTTACTGCTGTTTTCTAGTGGATGCATGACTGCATCTGAGCTAGGGGATAGTATCCATGGCATCGGGGCAGACAACCCATTACCCTGGCGTGGCAATACAGGTACTTACGGAGATGGGTGCCATACAGGTGTGATAAAGTCTGGGAGAAATGGTGGGGTCGCAGTCTGGGATAACATTGGGAAACATGCTAGAAAGAAAAAACACACACATGGTCTCATTTAGTCCCACAAGGAAAGAGCAAAGATACAGGAGGCCAAGTCATTCCTTCTGACTCCACACCATGTGATGGTGCATTAGCTGCTCTGAAGGCTTAGGGAGAAACTCTTCCTGTGCGACCGGGATGCAAGTGCGTTAGTCATCCAAGGGAAATCCACACAGCATGAACAAAAGCCTGCCTTCCACAGGGCATTTGGGTGGAGGGAAGTCTTCACGCAGCAGGGTGTTGTGGGGAAAGGAGGTATTCCAAGGCGATTCTAAAGGAAGGACTAGGAAGACTGGAGAGATGGTTGACTTGGATTTGCATGCCAAGATTAGAAGGGGCCTAAACATCCACTGTTTGACTCAGCGATGACAAGCAGAGACTGCTGAGCCTCAGAAAACATTTTTATGGGGTAACTCTCCAGGCCCACGTGTGGCCTGATACTACAGCAGAAGAGCCTGAGGTCTGACACTGAGGAGAACCAAACCTCCCAGGAGCAGTGCTGAGCAGACGGGGATGGGGGAGAGATGAAGTCACTGTCATGGGACGGCTTTTACGATGAGGTTAGAGTGATAATATCTGGGAATGGCTCAGAGCTGATCCCCGGGCTCTGCGCAGCCCTGCACGCAGGGACTGCAGGAGGACACCAAGGCGGACCAGGAGATCAGCAACTGAAGCAGCAGCCATCCCTTACCTTCTCGGCAGCCCTACCTGTTTTGTCACTGCTTTTTCATGACATCCAGCCTGCAAAACAGCCTCCCACGAGCAATTCTCATTGCCACTCACTGTTATGCCATTAAGGCCTCCTAAGGCACCATGCTTATAAAACGGCAGCTAGGAACGAGGTGGGACGAACACACCTTGCAGGATGTTTCCACTCGAGTGCCTCACCTTTCCCGTGAGAGAGAGGAAGGCCAGCCCAGGCCCCCGTGCACCCGAGAGCTCCGGTGCTGCCATGCCACGGGACGAGGGCGCAGGATGAGGCAATGTTTGCCTGGGGTAGGTGCGTGCTGGACCCGCATCCCCCAGCACGACCAAGGCCAGCCGAGCAGACAGGCGTTCCAGGCCTCGCTTTATTTATTTGCTCTCTGGCCTCAATTACATCCTCTAATCTCAGCTTTGCTGCAGGCCTCCTCCTTCGCCCAAGGCCAGGCATAAATAAGCCTGCTCACCTTCATTGAACACTGCGGAGCTGGGGTGGGCACCGGGCTGCGGTGCGGCCGTACAGCAAATCACTGCTCCTCCTGGGCGACGGGATGGCACACCCCATGAGCCCCCTAACTCTCAGGTCCCCACGCGAGCCCTCGAGCCTGCAGAGCCTGCGCTGGCGGGGGCAGATGGGCTGAGCAGCGGGAGACAGGTCCCTGCCATGTCGAGAGACGGAGGCGAGAGAAGCGCGGGCCAAGGGCTCGGTGGCACCAAGCTGCTGGCAGGGGATGCGGCTGGAGACGCCCGTGAGCGAGGAGCACAGGCTGATTCGAGGCGGAAGCTTTTTGGGGCCCTGCATGCACAGGGCAAAATGCCGCTTTCTGGACAAGGGGGCTTGAAACAGATACAAGCAAGAGCATCTGCAGAGAAGAGAGATGCCTGGGGGTCACGCTCCAAGCGCAGGATCACGGGGCCCCTTCAGACCACATGTGTGTGCACATCACACCCCAAGTGATCAGCACCCAGCCGGCCCAGAGCAGGTGCCCGAACAAACCTGGAAGAAATAAAGTGGCACCAGCCCTGTGATGTACCAGGTCTGGTTCAATATGGAAACTCCCCAGCAGCCTCCTGGTCTCTGTTAAACATTAAGAGGGGCAGATTCTTGTTTCTTTTCCCCCAGGAAAGAAGGGCAGGAAAGCCCTGTACCTGCAATCCAGATGACCTGGCTTCCTTCAAGCCCAGCTCACAGAGCCGAGTAGCAGAGCGCAGCCTGGGGCGAGCTGGGGCGGCAGGGCCAGGGGATCCAGGGTGGCCAGGCAGGAATCACTGCTCCCAGAGAGCCCTTTGCAGCAGCACAGCCTCGAGTTTCACGGAAGAAACAACCTTGTGACGTGCTTCCATTTGCCAGCACTGTGCTCTGGGTGTGCAGGCACACCTCAGCTCCGAAACCATTTTGGTTTCAGCAGGGCTTCATCATCAAATTTTCTGCGCAGATCTGAGCGTTCAGCCAAGCAAAAATGTGCTTTTTGCCATTTCTGAAACTATTGGGCAACGACACCAGTCTGTCTTTGCTGACTTCGTTTCCCCTGCACCCCCAAGCTCCGAGATCCAGTTCATTAGGCAGAACCACCATCGTGGGCCCCTGCTCAAGCTGGGTTTAAACTTGTGCTCCCAGGTGATAGGAGCTGAGAGAAAAGTGCAGCCCCAGGCACTGCGGTGAGCCAGGCTGTCAGGAGGACACGCAAACACCCACCACATGCTGTCCTCATCCATGCACCATCCATGGCTTGCTGCAATGGAGGAGGCCAGGAGGGGACAGCAACTGTTCTCGTGCACAAGCACCCCAAAGGTTCCTATTGGTGGTGTTGGCCAAGGAGGTGGAGCAGCCCTTCCTGAGCTGCTCACCAGGGAGGGCAAGGAGATTTCAAATGCCGTTTCACAACACAGAAGATTAAGGACTAGGAACAACCCTTTGGCAATAGCTGGGCTGGTCACCACTAGGATCTACTGCCCTCGCTCAGGATTAGATATCAGCTGATTGAAGAGTGTAAAACGCACCCGCAGGCAGCTGAGTCATCAGAGGGACAATAGGTGCTAACAGATGGGCCCCAGGACGCCTCTGTTCTAGCTCTGTCACTGGCCTTGCAGGACACCTTCAATAAATTGCCCTCTGCTCTGTGCCTCAGTTTCCCTTTCTGTAGTGTGGCACGATCGTTTCTCTTGCCTTGGTGAAGTGCACTCAGCTGAGGGACTAGGCGCACCGAGTCCTTGGTCCTCCGCAGGATGACCCCAACGCAGCAGCGCCTGGGCCGGTGGCTCGCAAGGGCTGGCAAATGCACCCCTGAAACGCCTCTGTCACAGCGAGCCTGTGCCCAGCCAGACAAAAGCGGCTCTGCTCTTAGGAGCACGGCAGATCTCTACGCATGGAGAGGGAACAGTCTTCGCTAGACCCGCTGATACAGAGATGTGGGGGGGAGGAACTGGGCAACCAAACTGTTGTGCGAGCCCAAGGATGCCCAGCCCTATTTTACAAGTAGAAAAACTGCTCAGGGTCTCTGCGCAGTTCAGGAGCACAGTCCCCGGCACCCCACAGGCTGGAGTTTCAGCCCGTCTCTCTAAGCAGATCAGTGTGTGCTGCCAACTCATTTAGGCCCTAGCAAAAGAGTATCCAAAAGTCCAGATTATTCCCCCAGCTGCACTTATCTCTTCAAACCCAGAAACACAACAAGCCAGAATAACCTTCCCTGCAAGTCAAAGCTTTTGGAGGCCTCAGAGCCACCAAAATCAGATGGTCAGAGAGGAGCTCAGCCCTTCCCTGAGCAGGAGCCAGCAGTGCAATCTACCCCCAGACCCACGGTGGAGCCACAGGCCCCTGTGATGTCTCCAAGTTTGGAGCCTCCATCAGAGCCACCCAGCTCTACAACCACCAAAGGTTTGCTTGTCACCTCCTCGAGACAAAATCTCAGCCTGGGCTGCAAGCACAGAGTGACCAACTTAGCAAAACTGCCCCTGGGCTGGCAGCACTACTCATGTAACGAGTTGTGGCCATCAGCTGTGATGAGAGGGGTCAGGGAAGCAGATTAACATGACACATTTCACTTTGCGACCAGGGGGAGGCTGGGAGCAATGACACCTCTCAGGCTCCGTGCCCATGAGGGAAATGAGAGCTTTTAGGGTTTCCATCACCTTTCCACGCTCAGAGGCTCAAGAAAACAGCATATCTACTGGTGCCCCAAACCAATATACCCACTGCAGGATGCCTCCCCTTCTGCCAGCTCTTGCCCAAAGAAAGGAAGCATTTTTATGGGTCCGTACAAGCCATTTGACCCACAATCACATGAAAAGGGAAGAAGGAGGATCCGTTTGCAGCACCCTGCTGTCATTTGCGTCCTAGCAAAACCGAACCGGGGGCTGGCATCTGCTTGCCCCAAGCTGTGCATTACCAGCGGCAGCAGCACACGCCCTGTCGCACAAAGCAGGAGGGCACCGGGGGGCAGGGAGGCAATCCCCTCTTCCCCCCCACCCCGGGCTGGTGTTGCAGAAGAGCCCAGCTCAATGCCACTGGCCACGGTGGCCCGTGACGCAATCCCCTCTTCCCCCCCATGCTGGTGTTGCAGAAGAGCCCAGCTCAATGCCACTGGCCACGGTGGCCCGTGACGCAATCCCCTCTTCCCCCCCATGCTGGTGTTGCAGAAGAGCCCAGCTCAATGCCACTGGCCACGGTGGCCCGTGACGCAATCCCCTCTTCCCCCCCATGCTGGTGTTGCAGAAGAGCCCAGCTCAATGCCACTGGCCACGGTGGCCCGTGACACGCTGCCATGTATTTCAGCAGCAGGTCAGCTTTACAAGGAGGAGACACAGGAAAGGAGATGGGGGGGAAAGGCTGATGCCTTCTTAGCCATCTACTGCTCACCAGCACTGCCAGCCACCGGTCTCCCCTCTTAACCAGGCTGGGTGGAAACAGTGCAGGCAGAAGAGCCTCGCGCTGAGTAACAGCGTGGCCCAGACCAAAGCACGGCGGCCCCTGCAGTTCCCGTGGGGCTGGTCGTGCCTTGGATGGGGGGAAACGGAGGCACCAAAGCTGGTTGCAGATATTGCTGGAGGGGAACGCAAAGCTCTTGCCCTGGTGAATCATTTCAGGAGAGGGACTAAACCCCGGCTGAGCTGTCTGGGAGACGCTGCGGTAAGGAGAGGGGATATAGCAGCCCCTCTTCTTCCCCGGGTGGGAAAGCCAGCACCAGCCCAGGGCAACCAGAGGGAGGTGAGGATTCTGCACCCGGCAGGGATCGGGGGGACGTGCCCGGGGGCTCGACACTTACTCGTCCTGCGGCACGGCCGGCTCCATGGTTTCGTAGATGTACCAGTCCGAAACGAGGTCGTCGGTGCTGGCAAAGCCATTGTCCAGCAGGGAGCCGTGCGCGTCCAGAGAGCCGTTGGCTGCCATGAACTACTTCTTCCTGCCTCCACCGGGCGAAGAGAGAACGATCAGAAGAGAGAAATGGAGGCAGAAAGCTCCTTGCCCTTGAGGGCTACAGGGGGGAACCCCCGCGCCCACGCAAAGGCGGCCCGGGTACCCTGTGAGCGCGTTCGGGTGGGCCCCTGGAAACGCGAAAACAAGAAGAGCCAAGACTTTATCTTCTAGGGTCACTCCCACTCCTGCTCCTCTGCCCGTCTCTCTCCCTCTCCACTTTACACCCCTTCCCGCGGCCGAGGAGGCGGCAGGAGGGCGAGAGGAGGAGGTGGCGGGGGCCGAGGGGAGGGAGGGGTGGCTTTCAAAATCCAGATCGCCGCCACGAAGGACCCAGCCTTTATCTGAAGTCCAAGAGAGAAGGAAGGACCAACCCCCCCCCCCCCAATGTGGGCGCTCCGGACAAACCTCATTGGGCCCCGGGCTCTCCCTCCCTGCCCCTGGATGCTGATAGAATTGGAGCCTTTGTTTGGGTTGTTTAACAGTATTTACGTGAACCACTTGAAAAACAGTGCAAGGGTCAAGTTTTGGCTTCCCAGCACAGCACGGGCTGTCTTGCAAGGCAGCAAGGAGATCGGGGAGGCAAGCGGACGGAGAACTGGCCCGCAGCCCGCTCCCTTGGGCCGGTGATCCGCACACCCTGCCCAGCGGGGACGCCCCGCGCCGGCTTTCCATGGAAACCTCTGCATTGATAAGGTGTTTTTTTTTTTTTCATTCTCAAGAAGCTGAACCTGGCCTGGAGGGAGCACCCCCCTTCCCCGTCCCCACGCACGGCAAAGGGAGAGCAGCGCCCGGCTCCCCGGGCCTCACCAGTCCCTGAGCATGGACAGGGCAGGGAGGAAACGGGAACAAACCGAGCTCTTAAAACACGGGAATAGGGAAGAAAAAAAAAAAGGAAAAAAAAAGATACCCGAGTGATAGCAGTGGGCGCGCAGAGGCGCCCGCGTGCCTGGCGTCAGCGTGTCCTGCTTTTCCCCAGGCTCGGCTTTGCAGGGACGCCTCCGATTTGAGCCTCATTGTCTGACCGTCCCTTTGGGCGCCCAGTCCCCGTCCCTCGGGCCCGGGCGCTGGCTTCCTCCCCCCATCTCTGCCCCACGGCGGCCGTCCCTGGAGAAAACCGTGGCACTTGCCTGTGCCAAGACAAGCCTGCTCCGCTCCTCTCCCTCGCTAACAATAAAAAGGAAGAGCAATTTGTCGTAGCGCCAAACCCAGCGAGTTTTCATCTTTCCTTCTCGCTGTTGTTTTCTGCGTGGCACTTGATGGCTTTGGCTCAGGCAGCCCCGTGCCCTCCAGGGCTGCCCTGCAGCTATGTTTCACAAGCTGTGACCTATTTCCCAGCGTCGCTATCAGAAAGACACCGCCGTTCCCTCTTCCCTACGCGGCAGTGGGGACACCGAGGCGCACGCAGCCGCTGCAGGAGCTGTGCCGACACCCACAGCAGGGCAGGGAGCTGAGACCACCGGGAGGAAGGAGGAGACATGAGAGTCATCTCTACCTGGAAGTGTCAGGAAACCCACGAAACCATGCTAGGGAAACCTTCGCTTGCCCAAGGACCAGCTCAGTGAAGCCAGAGCTTGGCACGAACGTCAGCCCCTGCAGCGCTCACGGCTCTGCCTCGCCTCCCCAAATGCTGGGCACCCTCGGCACTGCCGCCAAGCCCCGGCCTCCAGCACAGGGCCTGGGGACACCGGTCCGGCCCATAGCCACCACATCCCACCCCGGCTGGGCCCCCGCTCAAGGAAATTCCTCGGAGCCCCCGCCAAGCGCTGCTCCGCAGGGAATCCCGAGTGGCTGCGCTGCATCTCCCGGGGTGGAGATGGATGACTGAACCGGCAGCTTTGCTCCAGGCTGCTGTTTATACAGCTGGTGTTCGCCAGGAAACAACGCTGGATACGGCTCGCCAGCTTCAAAGGCATTCCCAAGATCACCCGATGGGCTCGGGCCCCATCCCTCCCGCAGGCAGCTCCAGCCCGAGACAGAAGTGTCACACGCTGCCATGACCACACTGTCCCAGGGCCTTATGGGCTCGTGCTCTGCTGGACATTGCACCCAAGGCCAGGTTTTGGGTCCCCTCCAGATAAGGGAGGAGCAGGTATGGGCGCCTCCTCCACAAGATGGGCTGAGGCCTTCACCCCCTTCATGGGGGGCAATAAATCAGCTAGAAAGCAGGTCCCATCTGCCCTAGCCTTTAGCAGCGGTTACAGCACCATCCTCATCCCATCCCAGCTCAGGCTTCAGTGGAGGAAGGACCAGCCCTGGGTGCATGCCCTACTTGCTGCTCCTGCTGACAGCCCAGAGCAGGTTCAGGCCCCAACTCCGTCCCGGACCAACCCAGTGCACATGTTTCAGCCTCAACACATCGACTTTCCAGACATCCCTTGGTTTCGCCTGCTCCGGGAAACAGCTCTGACCTCACCTCCCAAGAATGCAGCACTCCGTAAAAAGGTAGAAGGAGCCTCTAAAAGATACACAGTTTGCGACAGCACATGCGTTTATGTCTCCTAAGGCCTGGAAGCCCCCTCTCCATCCCCTAGGATCGCTGAGGGGCTGCAGAGAAATCTTTGCTATAGCACCCGCGTTTGGAAGCTGGGGCTTGAATTACGGCTGGTAGAGCGGCCCGAGTCAGCATCCTTCCTCAGACACCCCCCAGCAGATGCCCAGCCTCCCTGTCGCCCTAAACTCACCCAATTCCTCGGCACAAACGGCCTCACGCAGGCTGAAAGCTCACGCTCCGTCCTGTTTTATGCTGTTCCCATCATTGCAGTACCTGAGTGCAGAGCTGCTCAGCCAGAGGGATCCCAAAGCACTTTGCCAGCCTAAACTGCTTATGGAGCACAGAGGGCTGCACCACGGCGGCCGCTTAGCTGCACCCAGCCCTGCCCCACGGCACATCGCGATGGAAAGAGTGCACAGCCAGCTGAAAGCCCGAGAGATGCAAGGCTTGTACCCCCCCCGCCAGCCCAACCATAACAGTGTTGCCCTCTATAAGCCACCTTTGAGCAGGCCAGGAAAAGCCACCTTCCAGATGTCCCCTGCTTTGATTTTCAGCTGCCCAGGGCTGTGCTGGCGGTCACGAAGCGGAGCGGGCCAGCCTTAAACACAGAGCTGCCTCCTGCGGAGCCTTCACTGGCACAGTGGCTGCAATTGGTGCAGAAAAGCAGGAAGGAGAGAAAAGAAAAGGCCCAGCTAGATGCGTTGTACACACAGCTGTCAAGTAACCCCACCAGGCAAGCCCCAGCCTGAATCCATGCCAGGCAGCAAAATCACACCACCAAGCCAAGAGGCTTCCTGGGTTTTGTATCAGCTGCCCTTCCCAGTAAATCCATACTTGGACTATTTTGCTATGTTCAGGCCCCAGGGCTTCACTACCTCTGTCTTCCAACCAGGTACGGGACCAAGGCTGGTCAACACCACATTGGAGCCAAGGGTTCTTCAAATCTCCCATCCATGGGCTGGTCCAGCCCAACCCTGCTCATCTTCAGGAGACTGATGTCTCCCAGTCCAGAGGAAGGTCCCCTCTTTCCACCCACCTGGCAGGGTGACAAAGTCTCTCTCAATGTCCATGACAAATAGGTTTATGGAGAAATCACAGGAGGTGCTTCAGAGACTTCCCACTACTGTCATGGACCTGCCTCATCCCCGGGCAAAGCCCAAGCTTTCACCCAACCCACGTCCACGCGTTGCCACAGTCCAACTGGCCATTTCCAGCACCACTAGCTGAGTGACACCTGGAGGTGTAACACGAGCAGATCTAAGCCCGGAGCCAAACAGGTCCCCTATTGACTGGGCCAATGGTGTGAGCATGCAACAGATGCTGTAGCAGAGCAGCAACCTTGATGACACATGCAGAGCAGGGAAGATGGGCTTGGAAGGACAAATGGCTGCTCCCTTTTAGCCCAAAAAAAGCATGTGCTGAGGGTCTGAAGGCTCCCATTAGGATTCACCACAGTATTGGCCAAGGCGGGGAAGAGTTAAATCCCCTATTTCCATGCGTGCTGCAGTGCTCCAGGGTGCAGCCGTGCTGAGGAGGAGAGGCAGGTGTGCCAAACTCCCAGCAGGAGCAAGCAACGCAGGTCAGCGTCCCCCGCCGCGGACCGAGCCCAGCCAGGGCAGGGCCATGTCTCCACCCTGCCCGGCCGAGGCGCCTTGCGGGACGCACCCGCACAGTGGGATGCTTCGCCGGGCCGAGCCCGGGCACTGCTGGCAGGGAGCCGGCAGCACAGAGGCACGGTTGTGCTTGCTGCCTGCCCAGCCCCTCTGTGCCCTGCATTTACCCGAAACCCGATCTCTTTGCTCCTCTGCATAACCTCTGCCGAAACAGGCTGGGCCTTTGATCGCAGCAGCATCGCCCGAGATTGATGGGCTCAATAAAGCTCCTTCATATTCTTCATTTCCCACTATCCATCACTCTCTGGGGAGCTTTTGCATCCCACCACTATGAATTAAACTGGGGGAGAGAGAAGGAGAGCGCCATAAGGGAATTACCCCCCCTTCCCTCCTCATATCCAGCTTAATGGCGATGCCTTGTGTACAGCTTTTAATAAAAATGATAAAGATCTCGTTTCACAATTGTTCAGGGAGTGCTTGGGCCAGGGGGGAAGAGTTGTTTAAAAGAGATCTCCTCTAATTCAATTGCCATTCGGGAGCCGCGGTGGGTGGTGGCTGCCGGGTTGACTCGAGGTAGAGGCCTTCCCAGCACAGCCACAGCACACAGGTGATTTTGAGAGGACACCAGCAAATGGATCGGCTGGCAACCCAGGGCCTCCACGCTCGTGCGGGACCTGGAAGGGTGAGGGAGCAGTCATTCCCCATTCCCCTCCCTCCACCAGCAACGTTCAAGACCTCCAGAATGCCACAGAGGCCCAAGATGCTCAGTCATTTCTTGCTGAGTTGCCTGAAGACTTTGATCATCTTTCTGGAAAAGCAGAGGCTTTTTCAGTTCAAGGATCCCCTTTTCTCACCTGTTCAGGCCCAAATCCAGATGTGGAGTTTAGGGTCTCACCCCAAATCTCTGCCTTACCCTGGCAAGGTGGGACAGTGATGGGGGATACCTCCATCCCGCAGGATGCTGGGTGGATTGCAGGGAAGGCAGGGGTGCAGGGACACAGCTGGTCTACAGCCCATCTGAGGAGTCAGCCAGGGAAGCCGTGGCACCGTTCTGCTCTGCTGGAGCACATGGGAAGAGGAGGAGACTGCCCCAACGCAGATCCAGTGTATTCTTGCACCCGTCCATACTCCGGGTGGGAAAGAGAGCCATCCTGGCAGCTAAATCAGCCCTAGGCACAACCCCAGTTGGAGAAATTCCTATTTACATCAATACGACACATGGCAAGCAGGAGGCTCAACATGAGGCTGAACCCTGCAAACCCACGACCCAGCCTTGCAGTGCTGTTGGGTACCAACCAATGGGGACCCTGAAGCAGAGGTTGGATAATGCTTGGCCAAATTAGAGCAACAGCAAACCAGCACTTGCCGGAGGAAACACTTGTAGAGAAGATGCTGGGACCTGTGTTGCCATGAGGCTGCTGGCAAGCAGCCATGGACTTTAGGATGCTGCAGGGAGGACAGGCATTTTGGCTTGACTCCTCTGCTCACTGTACACCCAGCCCAACCCAACTGCCTACGCCTGGACGGGCCGTTCCTCCTTCCCAACAGGCACCTTCTACGAGAGAAGGTTTTGGCCCGGCGGCAGGAGGAACGGGATCAGCTTACAGCTCTCCACTGGCCAAGCTAACTCATCCTGACCTCCAGAACTGCCACGTTTCCCTGGATTTTCCCAGCCACGGGGGCGATTGCAGCATCACCAAAATGACTACAGGCTCCCAGAGGGCAGGAAAACTCCACTCCAGCCTCCCCGTGTGCTTCCTGCCTCTGCCCCAGACCAGCGAGAGCATCCGTCCCCCCACACCCCCTTTCCCAGCCCGGGGACTGAGGAACTCATTGCACACCCTGGGCTAGCCAGCTGGTGGCCTGAAAGCCACCCAAAATCACTGCTAACTCTGCAACATCCGAAAAGCAAGAGGCATGAAGCTCGGAGACACCAGGTTGAGCCCCCGCAGCTGTGCAAACATCCCCCCGCGCCGGGTGACGCTCCCTGCCTTCCCCGAGCACGGAGGCAGCAGCTTGGGCGCCGCGTGGGTTGAGGACAAACTCATTGCACTGCTGACCTGACCCGGGAAGCCTGCTTCCCGGAGCAGTGAACTCATAGCATCCCCGGCCACAGCTCTCCCCCTTGCGGGAAATCCCTTGCCTGGGGCAGGGAAAGGGCCGGGGGACTCGCACCAGCACCGGGAAGCAGCGTGCACGTGGGAGGAGGCAGAGACGGGACGGGGGCTCGAAGGAAATCTTCGTTCCCATCGCTCGGCGCGGAGCAGTCTGACTGCTCCAGAGCCAGCCCGCGCCGGCAGCGTTTTCGTCTCGCCTCCCTGCTCAAAGCATCGCGAGGCTGATTCTGACCCGGATCGGATGCCCCCCGGATAACTCCAGCACCCGCTGACCTCCGCCACCCCGGGGGAGAGCACGGGGGGCCAGGGAGCCTCTCCAGCTCTTTACAAACCCTTTTGTCTGCAAAGCTGGAGCCGGCAGATATTAAATCCGCCACCGAGGTCAAACGCGCTTGCCAAAAAGCCAATTCAAAGCAGAAGCACCTTTTGCACGCTGCAACTTATGCTGTTGCACGCAAGGGCAGTTTAAACAGCGAAGCAACTGGGGCTTTTAAAGGTTATTTTTAGGCTTGCGCCCCCTCCCCCTGGTTGCGAAGCCCTCGTTGCTGCCCAGGCAGCTGCACCTGCTGCGCTTTGCCCACGCGAGGAGCCCCCGCAAACCAAGCCGGGGGGGGCCGGGAGCCTGCACCACTGCGCTAAAACCGTTAACCGGGTCGCGCGCCAGCGGCAGCCCCCGAGCCACTGCTGCGGATGTCCAAGGCAAAGCACCCGGCGACTTTTGCTCCTTGGATGCTTTGGGGGAGCTGGTGTCTCCCAGGAAAAGCCCCCCTCGGGAGGCTCAGGCAGGGAGGCGAAACCTCCGATGGGGGCACCCAGGAGAGGTCGCCCCCCCACCTGCTCCGCGCGCGAGAGGTTTCGGCACCCTGGCCCTGCAGCCCCCCAGAATGGCTCACCACCTCGAGCGAGCACACGGCTGCAGGCTCGAGTTTGTGGTTCCAGCCTGGAGTAATAAACTCCAGAGGCAGGCGCAGCCTCCTTAAGCCCCGCTTCCCTTGCATGGCAAAGTTGGTGAGGAATTAAGACAAATGCAAAAAAAGAAGAGGGGGGGAAAGGGAAAACAGAAAGAGTTACCTTCCTCCCAAGGTACCGAAAGCCTTCGCCGCTCGCCGACGGTCTCGTGAGAAGCCCGGCCTCCTTAAGAGAAGTTTATAACACATCCGCTCCTCTTCCCGCGCCCCTGCTTTCGGCAGCCCCCCGGAGCGAGCGGCCGGGGGCGAGAGCCCGGCTCGCGGCAGCCGCTCCGCGCGTCCCAGTGCGGCCGGCGGAGCCCGGCGCGGATGCAGCCATGCAAGCTTAAAGGCAAAGTTCAGCGCACCGGCGAGAGCGCGGCGCCTCGCGAGGGCTGAGGAACTTTATCCCCTCCATCGCGGGGAGGCCTTGGCTCGGGGCCACCCGGGGGTTTAGGAAATTAAAAACAACCAACCCCGTGCTCGGCTCTCCGGTGCGCTGCCGGAGAGGAGGCAGCTCGACCCAGCCCCCTTCTTCCCTAGGTCTGTGTCGGCTCAGCGGGGATTTGAGCTGCTCCCTCCTCCGCTCCCCAGGGCTGCGACCGGCAGGGCCCAGCACCGGCCCGGAGATGCTGGAAAACTTTCTGGGAGAGGAGGTCCGATGCTCTGCATCTTTTGGAAAAGCAGCTGGCGAGGAGGAAAACCCCTTCCCTCGTTCCCCGCGACGCTGACACCTCCGCGGCCGGTCCCGGAACAGAAGCCACACTTTGTGTCGCTTTGGCACAGAAGAGGCCGTTTCCTCCGTGCAATTAAAAAAAAAATGCATTAAAAAAATTCTTTTTGATCATTTCATACAATAAAACTGGAGCATTTCACAGCCCCACCTCGAAGGGGCTTGATAAACTCCTTGAGAGCGTTTCCCCCGTGGCACTGCCATGCGGAGTCACACCGGTCCCTAGAACCCCCCCCTCCTTTCCTGGAGGGAGCGGGATTTCGGGAACCCCCCCCCTTTTCCCACAGCAGCCAGGTCGCTGGCCTGTCTCTCGTGGTCCCTGTCGCGCTGAGCAAGGACAGCGCTGGCTTGCCGGAAAGCTCAGCTTTCAGAAACTCCACTGGCTGTTCCAATGCTACCTAATCCAAAGGAAAATCCCCCCAAAACCTGGGAATTTTTTGGTGTGAACTCGGGACTATTTTGCTGTGAAGGCAAGATCAGGTGGACGGGGGACACCCGGGAGGGACAGGTATCCTCGCTGCCGTCCATCCGTCTGCTCCAAGGCCAACGCATGCTTCACGCAAGCGCTCCCGGGAGCTGCAGACTGTTCATCAGCCAGCGCCTCACAAAACCACGCGAGGAAATAATCCAGATAAATACACACATGTGACAGCAAGCAAGCAAATGAAGCAAAGAAAAATTAATCAACCTTCAAGATTTAGCTTAATTTTTAGCTAAAACCTTGCAGCAATGTTGAACAAAGTGACCTGCAGATTTTTTCCTCCCCCCAGGATTATTTTTAAATGAGAAATGCAGTGTTCGCTTCCCAAACACGCTTCCAGGGCAAGCAAGGAAGGAATTAAGGAGAAAAGAGGAGATGGAGCAGGTTTCCAGCCAGCATCAGACCTGTAGCAGAAAGATGGGGTGAGGCTGAAATTCAAAACCATGGGGGCTTTTCCCTCAAAATACTCCAGTGATCCTCGTTCCGACCTTAGCAAAATGATCATATATATATACACGCCACGGTGGGAACAACCACCCTGACGTGGCTTCACTGCTCACAAAAACATTTCGGCACACTCCGTAATGCCCTGCAAAAGGTTTAGATTCCTCCAGCCTGGTGTTTTCTGTCCCCCAAATGGCTCTGCCAGGAAACTAGCCGCAAGTCTTAGATATGCTCCCACCTACTTTTTGTGCACGTCTTGTGGTGCCCCCTCAGTCCTAGGGGAGCATCCCACGCCGAGCCCTCGCGCCCATCCCTCCGCCGGGGCCAAGCGCCAGGCCAGGGGGCCGCGGCATCGCGAGCGCTGCCCAGGGTCCTCCCTGCTTCACGCACCGAGGATGCCCTGCCGCCGTCTCCCGTCCTCTTTCCCGGCCATCGACCACGAGCAAATCCCTGCCTCTTTTACCGTGTCCATTCAGCCCATCCCTGTTTGGGAAGAGACTATACAGAGAAAGAGCTAAGGATGGCAGGAACCCAGCTTTGGCTGGAACATCGAGCTCTGATCATTAATACGAGTTTTCCAGCCTCAAACCTCGAACTCGCTGTGTGGGCAGAGCTCCAGAAGTCAAAGAGCACTTTTCACGTCTAAGGAGAGGACAAAACCCACAGGACTTCGGGCTGCCAAAAGCAGAGCTCTCCCTGATCCGGGGAACCGACCTTGCTCCCAGCAGGAACTGTGGTGCTTTGTGCCGGGGGAGCAGGTCGGGTACGTGATGCCGGAAAGAAATCCTGAAATGGAGATGCAGCCCTTTTCGTGGTTGCCAGCTTCCGATAAGACAGCGTGGGTAATTCCCTCCCCGATTCATCCCCCTCCTGGAGAGTTCTCGGTTGCAGTTTCACTTTTATCTTTATCTCATGTCCTTTCAACGCGACGACGGAGCCAGCAATCCGAGACGCGCTCCGCATGCGCCTCCACTGCGGCTGGAGAGAAACGCTGCATGAATTAACTGTGCCCGAGATTCGATTATGTGAGAATTACTCTGTGATGATCCCACCATTAGAGGCGGTTTTTTAATGTATTTGCACAAGGGCAGGAAGGAAATTAAGTGGGATAGTTAAGGATACGCAGGCAGAAACATTTCCCATTTCCACACATTAGAGCTTGGCAGGTTTTTAACCGAGTCAGGGAAAACTTTCAGGACCAGCCGTGAATTTGTGGGCTGAAGTCCCTGTCACCCGAGTGTCACAAGCAGGGGCTGTCACCCAAGGCAGGACCTGATCCTTCGCGCAGCCACTGCTTTGATACCTAGGATTAATCCTGCTGCTTTGCCCCCGCTGAGCCGTGCGCATTGCACGGGACCAGGCGCAGGGGTGGGGGCCGAAGCAAACCCCCGGCTGCACAAATGAGCACGACGGCTCCCATCTCACGAGCAGGCTCGTGGCCCAAATCGCCACAGCTTTGCAGGCGCAGCATCGCCCAAGCGGGCGATTCCAGCCCTGTGCTGGGAGAGACCGCCTGGCTCAAGGGGCTGAACCGGGTCTCAACCCGAAAATGGAAAAGGAGACGGGGGACGCGAGGGGATCCCACGGGGAGCGAGCCCTCGAGACCAGCCCAGCAGCGCCAGCGGGGAAAATGGGTTTTGGTGAAATCATGCCAAAACCTGGCACTAGAAACCGAAAAAGGAGCAGGAGGTTCGCATGGCCTCTCCGGAAGCAGCGGGGAGCCACGAGGCACAAACCGATTTCTACCGAGTTCATCCAGGGCCCACGCGTCCCTGCAAAGGGGTGTGCGGAGGCAGCAATTTGGACACGGGTCCCGGCTCTATGGACGAGGATACGGGACGTGCAGTTAAGGCCAAACGAACGGCGCTCACCCAGCGCGCCGGGTCCCTTGCAGGGCCGTTCCCATGGTCTCCCCGGCTCTCATGTACACAGCCGTCCCGTGCCCCGAGGGCCCGGATGCCGCGTTATTGCTCAAGCCGCTCCACCCCGAGGAGAACCTTGTTGTCTCAGGTTTACGCCGGCATGAAGAGACTGGAATGCGGCTTCGTACGTGGCCGCGGGAGCTGGCGCAGCAAGCGCCCGTCGCTAGCCCAGCCCTGGCTCGCGTTTCACTGGGAACGTCCCTGCAGCTGCGGGAACAAGCCATTCCCAACAGCGAGCAGGGAACGGGATGTGACCGAGCTGGCAAAGAGCCGACGGTGCTCTTCCAGGCTCCCTTCATCTCGCTGCCCCCCCCCAGACCGCCAGCCCCGCTGAGGTCACTCCCAAAACATCTGGGTTCGCACCAACCTTTGTTTTGTGCGGTGTTTTTCAAATGCTTGTTTTATAGCAACAGCTTCTACCTTCAGCTTGTCTGCAAAGCTGCTGGGAGGTAGAATTGGGATGGGGGGGATAAATGCCCCCTTCGCCTTTTGGGAGCCGATCTAGCAGCAAGGCACTGCTCCCCGGGCTCATCCCGTTCTCCTCCCTTGGCTCACCTGACCCCGCCATGAGCCAGTTAGGAGCAAAACCAGCTAAAAACTTGCCTTGCAGATGAGCCAAGAAGCAGCTGGGGTCCAGCAAACAGCAGGCGGGTGCAGGAGGGGCAGGACAGTCCCGCTGGGGTCAGGGAGATGGGTGCTAGCAGCTTCCCCGGCTCGCATCGCCCGGGGTGCTGTGCCTTCAGCATCTCTTGCAGGGCTCTGCAAACGGCAGCCAGCACCCCTTCATGGCCGGATAAACCTCCCAAGGCCAAAGGATCGGGAAGCCCGGTACCATTGGCGGCTCCCCGGCACAGACCCGTACCCCACGCACATGCGTGCGCGCGCCGTCTCGCTTGGCATCGCCTCGGATACCCGTGGCACAGAGCCTTCCTCGCACCGCCGGCGGCCAGGCTCTGTTTGCTGGAAGGCAGCCACCGCTTCGCGTCTAGTTACCTGGTTTCCTGGCAAACAAACTGGAGTTCGGAGCCCCCGGCGCTGCCATCGCACGGGAGGCGGGAGAGGCGAGCTCTCGCCGCCGCCGCCAGCATCTCCCCGCGTCGGCCAGGACGCTCCTCCAGGGCCAGAGATTTCTTTCCCTTTTGCGCTGCCTTTGAAAGCCGCCGGCGAAGATGTGAAGCGGGCACGTACCCGGGGCACCCCCGGGCGCTTCCCGGCTGGAAAGAGCGCAGGGCTGCTTGGAAACCTGCTCTGGCTTCCAGCTAGGAGGCGGCCGGAGGCCAGCGGGACTCGCTGCGGGGCAGAGGTCTGCGAGGTCCCCGCTATTCCCAGGGGAGGGCCGGGCTCTCAGCGGCACATCCGTGCCCATGGCAGCGCCGGCGGGCGAGCTTCGCGTCCCTGTGGCCCTGCAGAAGGCGCGCCTGAAGGCCGAAGAGAAGACCCTGGACCTCGAGTTTGAGGTGCTCCACGTGCGCTTCAACAGCGGGGGCCGCTACGCCCTGCGGCTGACGGCTGAGAACCCGCTGCTGGAGGGCGGCGGCGGCGGCGTGCGGCTGCGCGTCAACGACGGGGAGGCCGTCTGGAGCGCCACGGGCGCCACCGACGTCGTGGAGCAGGGCAACCCCGGCGAGACCTGCTCCTTCCGGAGGAGGAAGTTCACCTTCACCCTGCCCAAAGGTAAGGGGTCGAACGCCCGAGCCCTTCGGCGAACGACCCCCCAGATCCCCGCCGGCGCCCGCCGCCGGCCCCGGAGAGGCTCCCGCGAGCCGCCGGCGCCAGCCCGCCCGCCCGCCTCCCCCCGCCCGCAGGCTTCTGCAAGAACGACGGGGACCACGACGCGCGCCTCCGCATTGAGGCCCTGCGGTTCCGCGGCGCGGCGGGCGAGGGCGGCCGGCGGGCGGGCGAAGCCTTCTTCGCCATCTACCCCCGCCCCAACCAGCCCCGGATGAACCTCTTCGCCGGGAGGCACGAGGACCTGTACCGCTACCGCGGCGTGGCGCCGCTGCTGCGGGTGGGCAGCGACCGGCTGGCGCAGCACTGCGGCAGCCTGGCCTTCGCCGTCTCCTTCCACGAGCACCGGCCGCCCCTCGCCGCGGAGCCCCGCCGCTCTCCGGACGCCCCGCCGCCGCGCCGCTCGCTCCACGCGCCGGGCTCGGCGCACCGCTCGCTGCCCGCCGAGGGCCGTGCCCGCTCCCCCGAGGCACCCGAGGTACGAGAGCCCGCGCGGGGCCACCCGCGGTGGCCTGGCCGGGGAGGACAGCGGCACGGGGAGCCCGGGCTCGAGCCAAGCGAGACCCTGCCGCTCGGCCGGAGACGGGGTTTGGCCCTGGGGTAGCTCGGGCATCCCAAGAGGCGGCCAGCTGGAATAAAGGCAGTTGCGGTGCCGGAAGGGAGCAATTTCTGTGTCCTTCAGGTGAAGTCTTTGCTGAACAGCACAGCTCAGCCCTGCCTCAGTTTCCCTTCCCTCATTCCCCAGGTAGTCAGACAGGCCCCAGGACTGGAAACCCACTGCCTAGGGCTGATGGTCTCAGGGACTGCCTTGGTTTTGGGAGGAGAGCAGCTCAGCAGAGCTCCAGGTGTAGCCGTGGGCTCTGGGACACGGCAGCCACCCAGGGGAGCAGGCAGGCTCCTGCCACCAAGCGTGCCTGGAGCTGGAGGAACAGGATCTATGGGGACATTAACCTGGCTCTGCCCCAGCTGAGCCCCCTTCTTACCCAGCTAGGGCCACTAATAGAGCAGGGTGCTGAGCACCGTTCCCCCAGACCAGCTGGGCATTTCCTACTGAGCATGAGAGCCGCAGCCAGCCCCAAGCCTCACCCACACCACTTGCAGCAGGGCTGCAACCTCCAGCTTGTCTGCTCAATCTTCTTAAAGCCCCCCATGCTTCCCAGCTGCTCCAGGCCAGCCCCTCCAGCAGAGAAACCCCAAGAAATACAGGCACCCCAGGAAAAATGAGGCTCCCCAGTAGCCCCAAGCCCTGCTTTTATAAGGGCTGAGGAGCAGCCAGCCCCATCCAAGCCAGCTGGGAGGTGGGCAGGTGCTCCCTATAAAAGATGATGGGAGGGGGTGGGCTCCAGGAAAGCTTATCAGTAGTGGGAGTAGGTTTATTTCTTTCTCCTTTTTATTATTGTAGTTTGGGCTTTGGAAGGTTTATTCTTGGGGAGGTACCTAGAAGGTGTCCCTAGATATAAAAGAAGGGGTGCTGGTGGCTGCTTCTGGTACTCTTTTGCTCATATGAAGAGTCCTACTCTTGGAAGGTAGGTGCTAGAGCCAAGCTGTTAAGTGATGATGGTGGGCTGTGGGGGACAGGGGCTGCTCACCTGGAGGGGGTTCCTTGCAGCTGTCCTGCAGTGGGCTGCCTGGGGCTCTTGCTGGGGTGTGGTGGGATGTGTTGCAGGAGACCTTGGGGGGGATACGGCAGACCAGGAGGGGGGGTGCTAGAGCCACCAAGCTGCTCTCAGGTCTTGCTTACCTTAAATCTTCTGCCTTGCCCGTAGCAACTGCTGGCTGACCCTGAGCTCGGCTCCTCCCCAGAGCTCCCGGGTGACTCAGCAGATGAACGCTTCTCTTCCTCCTCTTCCTCCTCCTCCTCCTCCTCGGCACCTGCCCCAAGGCGCCTGCTGAGCTGCAGCAGTTTCCACCTCTCCTCGCCAGGATACAGCCCGGACCTGACCTCCTCTGCAGTGCAGGTTAGTGAAGAGCATGGGAGAGGGTAGCTCGAGAAGACATGGTCCTTGTGCCTGTTTGACCTGAGCTTCTTGCAGGTGTGCTGGGAAGCCAGCCTAACCCTCCTGCTGCTAAGCCACAGGGCAGGACCGGGCCTGGCAGGGGTGCAGCAGGGCTTGGTCTCCTCAGGGAGGCCTGCAGCTCCCAGCGTTGGGGGTTTGCAGGGCTGAAACCTGAACCTGCAGGGTGGCAAGCCAGTGGGGTGCCCAGTGTCCCCATGGATCTGAGCTGGCCTCTGCTGTCAGCTAGCAGGGTGCTGAGGGATGCAGCATCACCTGTCCTGCCCCTTGCAGGATCTGGCCTAATGCTGACCACGTTTTAATTGCAACCCCCGTCTGCACACCTCCAACGCGTCCCCCTGCACGGGGAGCCTGTGCCAGCGTGCATGCACGGCCCTGCAGGCAAGAGGAGCTGGCTTTCCTCCAAAACCTTCCCTTTGCAGTATCAGTGTGATTCCCAGGCCTCGGTGCCCCAAGCTGTTGCCTGGCAGTTGGCTTGATGAGTCTGTCACTGGACAATACTGTGGACAAGGGGATCCTGAGATCCTCTTCAGGCGTCTTGTTTGCTCTCCCTGCGTGTAGGTCGGCAGTAAGGTGGTGGTGTGGGTGGTGTCGCTGCTATGCTCCCTGGTCCTGGTGTCATCTGGAAGCTTTTAAATGCTGACTCCTAGCATTTGGGAGTGATGTCTTAAATATTTCATCTTCCAACTCAAATATAGTCTTCTAAAAACTGCAGTAAGTGTAGGACAAACTGGCAGGATTAACACATTCAAAGAGGCTATGTTTTTATTTTCTTAGTTATATTAAAAGCTGTCCAAATAAAGGAAGAAAGACGCCCTTCCCCCAGGGGCTCCATTTCCTGCATCTCACTATAAAATAACATCTCTGTTGAAGACATTGTCTCATCTGCTCTTAGAGGTGTCTCATACACCTGTGAAAACATTTCTTGCAAAAGCTGGACTTGCAGCACTTAAGGCAACAGACTGGATTGATCTAACGGTTCGTCTTTCCTGAACATCCCCTGGGCTCTCTTTTCTTTCCAGCTATTTGCATGCAACTTCTTTCCGATGCAGCCTTCTCATGGGTCTTCTGTTTCCTGCTTTGTCATGTAGAGAGTTGTGATAGATGTGAGGACTGGGCTGGGTGGGGAGTGTATGGGGATGCTGGGCGGGAAGCTGGAGGGCTGTCAGGATGGCATGGCTGAGGGCAATACATTAGCAGGTCGTTGAGATCCCAGCACAGCCACCTGCAGCTTCTGGGTCACCAGACCAGGACACAAGGCAGTGTGGAGAATCTGGTGACTCTCAGAAATGGGGTGGGAATCTCTCATAAAGGTCATAGCAAGGTACATCCAAAGCGGTGCACAGCTCCCAAGCTAAGGACCACGATGGGGAGGTCACAAGGACTCCATAGGCTGTGCCCCATGCTGTCCCCAGGAGTCCTAAATTCTGGACACACCATGGGGACTCAGATTGTCACCTCTGGAGCCAGCTGCTCTGGCAACCTCACTGCTTGTGTTTCACTGAGGACTTATGGGGTGCTCTGGCGCCTGGCTGACCTGCTCAGCCCCTCTCCAGCACAGCTTCCCTGTCCCTGCCTCCATCTCAGGGTGTGCGTGTGGCTTTCCTGGAGATCTTTCTCCCGCTGGTGGAGGAGGGGGACGGGGACCTTAAGTGAGTGCAAAGGCAGCTTGCACAGGTCTGTAAAGAAACTTCTTGTATGGGAAAGTCCAGCCTTCTGCTTGTGTGTGGTGAGGAGCTAGTGACCATCCCTATAAGCTGTACTGGTAAATCCTCTGTAGGCCAGATCCTGCAAGGAACTTGGCAGGCGAGAGTGATGGGTGCTGAGTATTGCAAGCCTCAGGACCTTGAACCTAGGCATCACTCTTTAGCAGCATTTGACCTTTCTTGATTTTAAAGTGGAGGTGGTCTCCACTAGGAACATGTGCCCCCCCTCGCTCCCATAAGCTAAAAATTCACTGGACAAAATGATTATTAGTGAGGCCTGATTGAGTCTGCTCAGCAAACGTCTAGACGTTAACTCTTCTGAATGATGGAAAGGCAACAGAAATCGATAGTAATCAGCGCAGCGGCGGAGTGATTGCAGAGAAAGTTATGGCAGCGGGGCTGAGCGTGTGCAGAGCTGGGCCAGGGGGTGCAAAGCGAGGCATTAGCAGATGCGATTCCTACCCTTGCTCCTGGGCCCCCAGGGGGAATGCAGTGAGCTAAAGCAGCAATAAATCACCTTGTGCTGATGTCACTCTGGAAGTATTTGCCAGGATGGTTTTATTTAAAAACTAAAAGCTGGGAGGGGGGTATATGTTAACTTTGTGCCCCCCTGGGAGAGTTGAAGTGGACAAAGATGATCCTGGAGGAACTTGAGTGAACAGAGCCAGACTCTCCTGCTGCTTGCAGCGGATAGTGAGCCAGGGCACTTTGCTTGCCCAAAATGTGCTGCCTGCCATGGAAAGCCCAGTGCTTGGCTGGCTCCTGGCACTTAAGCGAGTTGCTTGCCAGTCCGGGAGCTGTTTTGGCTCTTGGTAGCCTGTACCTGAGGGTCTTGACGTTGCTTGCTGATGCTGCTCTGTTGTGGACTCTGGGTGTGGAGATGAGCTACTCTGGCTTGTGCCTGTCTCATCGCTTCCGACCTGCTCCTTCAGGTCTCCCTGTTAAGGTGCTTGATTGCTCCTGAATCCAGCTCTGTAAAACTGTCTCCCTTGAAGCTGTAGAGCCTGTGTCTCTTCCCAGAGTCGGACAAGCGATGAATTGGGTGAACAAGCGGCTGGCAAGTGTGTAATGCCAGGGCATGGTGGGGGTGACAGCTCAGAGCCCAGGTGTCTCTGCTGGTCACGGTGAGCCCTTCCCATCCTGGGCTGCTGTTTGAGCAAAGAGATCCTGTGCAACGTGGGGGGGTCCCGGGAGAGTTAAACATGGGAACTGCCAGGAGAAGAGCTGTTGGTGATGGAGTGGGTCCTGCTGGGGCCGGGGAAGCCTGACAGAGCCAGGCTGGTGGTGGTGATGGATGGTGGGTTTGTAGGTGCTGCTCTGGCAGCTGTCAGCTCGCTCCCCAGCAGCTGGGAAATGTCAGCGGTGGCAGGGAGCTGGCAGGGCACGAGCTGGGTGTGTGGTCCAGATGCCAGGTGTCACATCCTTGAGTTTTGCCTGCTCAAATGGCAAGGGTGCATGCACCCATCCCGGTGGGCAGAGCTGGGGGACCTGTCACTTGCTGCTGCCTTTGTGCAGAGCATCTCCCAGCTGCAGGATGGTGGGGGCCAGCGATTATGCAAGTGTGATGGATGAGTGCTGAGCGCCACCAGGAAAGCCAAGGCGTGGGGATAATGATTTTCTCCTCTCGCTGCAACCTGGGGATAATGTATTCCTCGGCACGAACTGGGAGGCTCTGCTGGCTGCTCAAATGCCTGGTGTGTGTTGCAGAGCCTGACAGCTTCCTAATTGCCCCAGCACCTGGGCACAGCACTGAGCAGATGATAATGTGTGCGTGCAGGGTTCAGGGGACCTGGCCCTAGGGTCAGCTTTAGCAGGTCCCTTCCTCAGGGAACCGTCCCTGTTTCACTTCCAGGAGGTCTACATGTTTGGTGCTAGGGAGAAGCAGCCAGCTTTTGGAGATCTCCTTGGCAGTGGGATTTGGTTGCCAGCCTGTAGAAGATGGTTTGTTTCCAGTCTTTCTGGACCAGCTGGCAGTGAGGCGCCCATCCCAGTACAGCAATCTGTTGCTGTCAGGGTACAAGGAATCACAGTCTTTCTTCATCAAACAAATGGGTTTCCACACAGCTTGCGTTCCTCCTCGGTCTCTCCTGTTTACCGGGGGACTGTGTGCTGCCTTGCCTGCACTAGCACTTTGGTACCAAGCAGCTGAGTAAGATGCAGCAATCAACAGGTGCAAGCTTCTTGCAGTGAGCACCAGTAGCTGTTCTGTGCTGGAGCTAATGCCAGGGAGAAGACCATCTCCAGCAGCATGTGCTGCAGGAGGTGGGGGAAACAGGGCTGCTGGTCTGGGCTCTGTAGAAATGAGGGGGAAGGTCCTGCTCCAAGGACCTTCATCTTGCTTTCCGTGATGAGGGGACCCTGCTGGGTGCCTGACTGGTCAGGGTGTCCGTGAGCCTTGCATAAGCCACGAGCATGTGCAAGGCAGTGCTGATGGGATGCGAAACAACCTCTAGCAGAGCACGAGGGTGAAGCAACTTGGTGCAACACAGATGTCCCAGGCACAGGGGAGGAAGTTCACCAGGATCAAGGACACTTCTCTAATTTTTTTTTAAGCAGGATGAGGAAAGTAAAACAGTGACTCCTAAGTGCCAAGTGCATTTCAGGCACAAAGGTTACCTGCACCTGTGGGAGTCTTAGCCAAAACAGATCAGCTGGACTGATTATTTTTTTTTAGCACTAGCTGGGGTTTTAGGCTGGGGTTTTCTAGTGCATGAAGCTGTAATTTCCAAAGTCCTCTTCTCACCATGTTTTGGGTGTGGATGGGAGGAGACATCTGACAGGCTTGGGAACTGAACTGTGTATCCAGTTCTTGCAGCCTTTCAGGGCAAAGGAAAGCCCACCTTTGCAGAGATGCCAGCCCCAGCACATGTGCTGTAAAGGCAGCTGGACTGGCTTCTCCTCGATATCTCAAGTTGTCTCTAGCTAATGCGGGCCAGGGGCCAGGAGCCTGTCTGCAAGGCTGGCTAAGCCAGCTGGGGTGGGTGGGGGCTCCTTTAGGCTATTGCATTTTGGTGCTCTGCAGGTTCTAGCTGGGAGGAGCAGCAGAGCGAGGATGCAGGTGCTGGGGATGGGATGCGGAAAGGCGGAGGTGCTCCTAATGTGCCCTGTCTTGCTGGGTGATAAAAGCCTTTTCTGTGGGCAAAAGCTTCCGCCTTCCCACCGCCCGAGCAGCGGGGGCAGAGGGCGGTGTTGGGGGGTGATGAATAGCACGCTGTCGCCCATCCGTCATTCATGCCATGACGGCGCCTGTCACAACAAGGGTCGCAGGGGACCGAGCCCTTTCTCCCCGACCTGTCAGGGGTGTCACCGCGCCGCCGGAGAAAAGCGAGGCTGAGAGCCGCCTGGATTCGCCGCCAGCCCAATGAGGCTGAAAAACAAACTTTGGCGGCAGGGCTCGCCGGAGGCCCCCCGGGTGCGGCCGCGATGAATGGTGCCGCTCCGCCGAGCAATTTGTCGGGCTTTGAGCGGCTGTCAGGCGAGCGAGGAGCGCTCCGTGATGGGTTCATCGGGGCTCCGGCAGAGGCGGAGGGGCTCGCCGCCGCGGCGATGCTTTGCGCTGGCCCTCGCGCCTCTGGCGGAAACGCGGCCCAGCTCTCTGGGACTCGGATGGGAAGCGCTGGCTTTCTTCGGAAGCTGGGGTGTCAGGCAGGAAGCTCTTTCGGCTGGAAACGTGAAAGTCCCCAAATCTGCCTTTCTTCCTGCGAGCTGATGATCTGGCAGAGGGGGAAGCCCAGGCTGGCTCCGCGCTCAGCACCAGAGCACGTGGTGTGCAAAAGGCAGCAAATGGCTTTGGGATCCTTTTTGCATAGCTCTGATGTAATTATTTTTTTGTAAGACTTGATTTTTATGGGAGAAGACCATGGGGAGACGTGGAAGTGGAGGCTGCAGGTTGGTGGAGGGTTGCTCAAAGCAAAACACAACAGTTGAAACCTAAATCCCGCTTGGATGCTTTGCTGAGTAGCTTTGTCCAAAAGATTTTGTTGGTGTGAAAATGTATGGTCCTAGTGACATGTTTTAATGAAATAATGCAGAGGGGAGCTGAGGCTGTCAGACTGCATTGCTTGATCAAAAAGTCTGGTTCTCCTTCTTTGTGCTCCCCCCTTCCTGGATGGGCATGGGGTGAAGTCTGGCATCTGAAAGGCTAGAAATGGGCTGATGCAGAATGGCAATTCATGTTTCCTTAGATGAAATGGAGCAAAGAAATTTAAGCAGGGGCTCTCTTAACAGCGCGATCTGGAAGACGGATCCTCAGGAGGTTTTTCAAAGCCATTTCTTGATTCACTTATCTGAAAAGCACAAACTCCTTGCATGCTCTGAGGAAATATCTCATATTGACTTGCAGGAGCGAACAGCGTCTGCTAGCTCTAATTCCTGCAATTTAAGCAATCATGTCCCTTTAAGTGTCAAATGTCTGCCTTTATGAGGAAAAGCGAATGGGGTTAAAAAGAGAAAATTGCTCCCTTTTAAAAGAGGTGGGGGGAAGGAAATTGCACTAGTGCCACTGACGAATATAGAAAGTGTAAAACTCTCCTAATGGAGCAGACAATGGGAGTGCTGGGCTGTAAGCCCATTTAATTATATGACAGGTGAATTGGGAGTTTTCTGCATAAATGGAATGAAATGAATTCAGCAAATTTTAGCCCAAAGGGATTCCCGGACTGTGGCAGCAGGGCTCTCTGGGGAAATCGGCTTGAAGTCGTCCTCGAAAAATTCCACTTGTCTTCACATGCCGGTGGAAGTGTTGTTGGGGGGGAGAGCACCAACCCGCCCTCCCGGCTCCCTAAAACCTCCGTGTGATCTCTAATGAGCTCCCGCAGGGCCCCCTCGAGGAAACAACTTGGCAAAAAAAAAAAAAAAGAAAGAAAGAAAAGAAAAAGAAAAAATCAAGCTCGGCCCAAACCAGGGAAAATCACCCGGGCTCTGCAAATGACATTTACAAGTCAGAAAAGCCGCGCTGTCTCCCCGCAGCAATCGCGGTGTTAATGGAGCAGTGGGGAAGGCAGACGTGTGCTCAGACTGGCAGGGATAAAATGATGAATAAAACAGTGTTTGCTTTTTTTGCTTCACTTTTCTTCCTTTTGTGTAGCTTCTGTTTTGCTGGGGACCTATTGGGGTTTTTAACTGCTTGCTTGCTTAGTGCTTTTCATTGAAGGGTGGCTTGAACCTGCTGCATAAAGATGTCGTAAAATACCCTTGTGAGACAATTGGGTTTGCTTAAAGAACTGTAACTGCCTCGGGCCACCAGCGAAACCGAAGTCCTCCAACCATATGTCTGTTTATCTTCCTGCTCTGTTTTGATCAGCCGTTGCCAGAGTCTAGAGCCTTTGCAGGATTGCTGGAGAGAGAAAATACGCTCCTGAGTTTACACAAATGAAAAGCCAGGCGCGTGCTAGCTCCTCTGGTTCAGGAAGGTTTGGACCTGGACGAGGGGCTTTAATCCCCATGGAGCATCCTTGGACCCGGACTGGGGGCTTCAGCCCCAGTGGGGCAGGCTTGGACCCAGAGCACTGCCCGCTGTGTTGTCCTGGGGGCTGTTTTTAATGGCAGAGGCTCTTCTGTCCGTATGCTGCTCATCATAGGGGTCTAGTATCTGTGCTTAGTTCAAATTTACTTACGGAGAAAGACCAAGCTTTCTCGCACAGAGCAGGCAGCCGCTGTCGGGAAGGCTTGTGCCGCCTTGGAGTTGCGGAGGTCGGCTTGGGAGAGCGTTATCGCGGGACGGGGGAGCTGCGCCTCCCCTCCCGGGTGCTTTTCCTCTTGCCTGTCTGCAGCCACTGCCCTATCGAAGCACAGCCCGGACGTGCCCCACTCGAGCACGTGGGGCTGCGTCCTCCCTCCGCGGCTCCTCAGCTGCTGCCACGGGCACTGGGGAGGAGAGCGCTCGGCCAGGAGCGGAGAAGGTATCGGCGGCCCCGTAGCTGGCCCCAAGGCAGCAACACCTCCCCGTGCTGCCGGTGCGGCTCGGCTCTGCACAAGCCCTTCTTCCAGCCACGGGAGGGTCATTTAGCTGATGCATAAAGATCATTGCAGTGCGAAAACCCTTTGCTTTGAACAGAAAGGCGGGGGAGATGAGCGCCGCTGCAGTTACAGCCTTCAAACATCAGCCTCCGAGCCGCCTTTTAAGGGCTGCAGCCTGGGGCTGCCGTTCTGGGTAGCTGGTGCTTCTCTCCGGTGGGTGGGAGCTGGGGTCAGAGGAAGAATAGTGCTGATACTGTTTTAATCTTCCTCTTAGCTGTAATTGCTTTTGGTCGACTCCCCCGAGCTTGTTCCGGGAGACGCGTTTTCCCCGGCTAGATTGCTTTCCTTGTTTTGTTCATTGGAGACAGGCCGGGGCCTGTGTCATGCCAGCTATGCATTAATAGAGCCTCAAATGCGATTTCACAGCCTCCAATCTGATTAGCGCCGAGGCTCCAGTTGCCTTTGAGAGTGGGGCAGACGGACTAGGAGCCGCTGATGTTTGCAGCGGGGAAGAGATGAGGACGAACTGACACGGATGTGGCGTATCTGCCCCTCTTCGGGCTTCAGAGGGAGCCGGTCTGGCAGCCAGATCTGCGTCCTGACAAGGGCTGAAGCGAAGCTGCGCATCGGAAGAGGCCCTGCGGTCCGGGGCAGGGTCTCCCAGCCTGTCCGAGCATCGCGAGCGGAGAAGGGCATCTGGCCATTCTCTGCTGGTGATGCATCTTGCATCCGCACGCTCTGGCGGGAGGCAACATGTCTCCCCACTCTGAGCAAGGGCCCAACCTTTGAGCTGCATTTCTCATCCTTGCCAAGCGCTATTTCCTCTGTCCCCATCGTGTCTCTGAGCCTCTGGATTTGGGAAAGGAAATTCACCCTTGTGCAGCGTGTCGGGAGAAGGCTGATGTGGCCGAGGCAGCTGTTTGCTTGCTGATCGGCTGCTGAGTCCTTGCTGGGCCGTGCCACTGCCTGTAAACCCATATTTCACCCTGTTTTGTTGCCTGATGATGTGTAAAAAGATCCCCCGGCACCAGTTCCCTCTGCCTGGAGGTCTGTGCTTGTCTGCTGCCCATTACGGAGCTGATGGGTCGTTAACTGGCCACTCGCCCCTCGTCACCCCTGTTATCGGGAGATGCTGCGCTATCCCAGGGGCCTCCTCAGCGCTCTGCAGCAGAGCGGTCCCTTGCGACCATGGCGATACAGGCTTTAATGTACTTTGTGCTGGGCGACTTGGGAAGAATTTGGGGATCTGGGGAGGTCAATGCATCCCCTTGCAATGTCCCTGCTTCCAGCGCCTCAGCTGGGGCCCCCCAGCAGCTTTCATCAGCCCAAGCAGGCCAGGTCCTGGGGCAAGCTGCAGCTTAGCCTTGCGGCCCCTTCCTGGCTCTCCTGGGAGAGTCCCGAGGCTGTGATGACCCTTCTTTTCCCAATCCATGCTGTGTTGCAGGATGCCTTGGTGTTGGTATTGCTCCAGCCCAGCTCAGACCTTGGCTGCAGGAGCTGTAAGGGCCAGTGCTGAGGTGCACCTGGACCTGTTGGGATGTGCTACAGGTCCCCAAGGGACTCCGGGTGGCCACATGGGCCCTAGGCCACCTTGGCTCTGTAATAGTCTGGTCTTGCCCCAGCCCAGCCTGGCTGCCTTGGTTCATATCCCAAATTGCACAGTGTTAATCTAACCTGTTATGCATCTTACCTAACGAGGTGGCGTTCGGTTCCTGGAGGGAGTTGGGGGGCCGAGCCACTGCACAGCCCCCTCTTCCCCCATGCTGGAGCCCATTGCTCTTCCCACGGCTCCTGAGCGCAGCGGCCCGGGTTGAGCGCTTGCTCTGTGGCAGATGCTGCTTCCCCTTCCCCGATGGAGGGGAAGCGTGTGAGCGCTGCGGCGCTCTTCAGCCCGCTACCTTCCCCGTTTAGCAGCATACGGAAACTTGAAAGGAGCCTGGGGAGACATCATGTAAGAAAACTCGCACCAGCCCCAGTCCATCTTCACTCATGGAGCCAACTATTATTTTATGGAGTCTCAGGAGGAGGATAAAGCTGACACGTTCCCAATAGCTGCTCATAAATTGCCAGGGGCAGGGAGGAGCTCTGGGTTGTAAGCACTCCCACCAGAGGCGAGCAGCCCTCAGGCAAGCTGTCCCTGTTCCCGCAGCACCTGCCCTGCGTGGGAATGTAGGTCCTGGCTTTAACAGGGACGGGAGCCCAGTGCTGCTGCAAGGGAGCCTGAGGGTTTGGGGATGCTTGTTTTGAAGGGCCAGGAGGGTCCTGGTCCTCCCTATAGTGTGGGCTGCCTTAGTGGCCAGCAGCAGCCTGGTATCTTCTCATAGAGAGCAGCGATGCATCAGGTGTGTGTTGCACCATCCTGAGGAGCACTAGCAGGGCCCTGCTCAGTGGGGAGGAGGTCAGTGCTGCATGTCCACAGCCCTGGGCACTTGTCTCTGCTCTTGTGCCATCCCACCCACGAGAGCACTGAATTTCAAGGAGCATCCTGCATGCCATGGGCTGGATGTGCCTTGGGGAGATCACTGTGATCTTCTCCTGCGTGAGGGCCAAATGCCCCCAGCTGCAGCCTGATGCAGCCAACCAGGCTGAACCTGGGGTCGAGGCATCTGATGGTGATGCTGCTCAGGCCTGTGTCGCACTGGTGGGCCTGGAGGTCACCACGCTGGCTTGTGGCCGAGGCTGCCCCGGCTTTCCAGCAGCCAGGGCTGAACTAAACACTGGGCTCCAGAGGCTATTTATGCGGTGTCATCCTCGAGCCAGAAGCAATTTAATCTTGGCTGTGCGCAGAGGGGCTGGTGCTACTTTAGCGATGATAGAGTTGATAGAAAAACAAATTACGATGATGGCAGCCCAGGCCCCATTAATCAACCTCCTCGCAAGCAGCGGGTCTGCGGTGTGAATAATTAATACTTGCTGGTAGGCGTGCTTGATGGGCTGCTCGGGGTTCAGGTGTGACGGCAGCTGCGTGGGAGCAGGCCAGGACAGTGCATGAGACGCCCAAGCACCTGCGGAGTTAGCGATGCTCCCGGGGGTCCTGTGTAGCTCTGAGGGGCCACCAGGAGCTTAACCCCGCGCTGGTGTCCCGGGGACACGATCTGCGCTCCCCTTGGTCCGCCCTCGCCGCGGGCTTTGCCAGCTGAGCGCCGCAGCCCCTGAGCGGGTGCGAGGGTACGACGGACGGCTCGGCGGATGCAGGGAAGCTGGCAAGGATGGGGTGCGAGGGAGGGAGTCGAGCCAAGTCACCTCTTTGTGGAAATCTGGGAAGCAAGCAGCGCGGATGTTACTGCTGAGAGGCAATCTGTAGTCCCAGCAGCAAGTTTAAATACGGCTGTATTAGAGCTGGGTTCCCTCTAAAACGCAGGCGTGAGCCATGCGGTGGGTTCAGACCTCTGACAGCCCCCCCAGATCCTGGCATGGCATAAAGCGAGGGTGTTGGTGCTGCTTTCACTGGTGACTCACAGCCAGTCCCGGTGGCTGAATCAGTGAAGAGGTGTGTTGTGAAGCACTAGTCCGGTATTGATCTCGCGGCAGAGTAAGCGTCTTTAATGCTAATGTCACAGCAGCGTTGTTCCATCTGCAAAAGCGTCTCCCGTGGCCGGAGATGACTAATAGAGCCTGTTCTCCAAATCGCCTGCCTCCGAGCAGCCTAGCGATTGGGGTCGTGGCTCCGTGTGCGCGGGTTGTGTTTGACAGCTTGCCCCATGTCGCCAGGCTGAGCGTCGCTGACCGAAGCCACCGCTGGCTCGTGGTGCGGCAGCCGGTCGTGTCCCGGTGCCGGCTCCCAGCCCGGGGTCCGGCGGCCAGGGCCAGGCTCGCCCGCGCTCGCCACATGCCAGCACTGTTTCCCTCCTGCTCGGTGACCCTGCAATCCCCCCCCCCCCCAAATTTCAATTTGCAGCCCCCCGTGTAATAAATCCCAGCCCCTTGACACCAGTTTGTTTTTCTTAATCCTCTTCCCAAGACCCTGGCAGGGGACATGGACTTTTTTTCCTCTGGCTCTGCAAGCCACCAGTTGAAACCTCCTCCCTGAGAGCACTTGATTTGGCAGGTACAGAGTAGTTTTGCTTCACACTAAGATATGGAAAAACGAGCGTGGGAGTTCTACCTGGAACTACAGGCGCCCTCCTTTCGGGAGGAATATCGCCCTGGCTTTGAGCAGCGGCTGTATTTTTCTGTAGTTAATGGCAATCCTGCTGAGGGTTTTGGGTACCGGCTTCTCAGAGCTGTTTGCTAAGTCTGGCATTGTTCGTGCCTGCTATTTTTAAAATGTTTTGTTCTCACGTCAAGTTCTGCTTAGCTTAACTGCTTGTGAATTTTCTATTAAAGCCCCTGCTAACCGTCGTGCTGCACCTTTGCTGCCAGCGGTAAAATGCACGTGGCTTTTCAGGCGTGTGTAAATGCAAGTGATGGCTACGAAGATGTGCACTCAGAAAGCTGTCGGGGGGCTCAGGATTTCTGTTATGTGGATTGTGAAAGAAAATGGGGGGGAAATGTCCAGAAATACTGAAATTGAGCTGTAAATATGGGGAGTCGTATATCAATCCAGTGTCACAGCTTGCTGTGCCCATAAGTTAAACCATCCGTGGTACTGGGCGACTTTGTCTTGCTAATTGGTTATAGCCAGCACAGCCTAATCAATAAATGAAGCTGGGTCAGCGAGTCTCCCAAACCCTTCTTGAAAACAACCCTTAATGAAAGTCAGTTGTGTCCCTGGTGCCTTTGCTGGCAAGTTGAATTAGCATGGATAAGAGGGGGCACAAGAAGCCTGGGGTTGTGTGCCTTTTCCCTCCTTCATCCTTGCTGAGCCAGCTCGTCTTGGCCTCGTCGCTGCAGGTGCCGAGGTTCTTCCACCGCAGCCTCTGGTGGACCCCGTCAGGGAGCGCCGATGTCTCCCTCGTAATTAAGAACGAGGCCTGAAGGTTGTTTCGCGTCTCGCTGGCTGCGTTGGTCTAGCTGGCTGGATTTCCTCCGGACTTGGCTTTTTTTGAGCGTCTGGGGCTCTCTAGAAAGCATTTGTGCTGCGTTTAACACAGGCAAAGCAGGAAGCTGTCATCCTCGTTTTGGAAGCTGCACGAGGGTAGATGCTACATACCTCCTCCAGGCTTGTGCACGCGCTAAGGCTTCCCCAGCCTTCCCCTCCCCTGCCCTGACAGCCCTTCCTTGCGGCTGCCATGCTGGTGGGCACCCGTCCTCGTCCCCCGTGAGGAGCCCAGCACGTCCAGGGTCTGCTGGCGCTGGGACGCAGAGCGCAAGCGTCCTGCCACATACCCTAGCTGGCAACGTGCCCAGGTCTTTAGGAAATGTCCGTGTCCTGCTGCAGGGACACGGAGAGCCAAAGCCTGAGCAGATGCTTTCTTGGAAGGAGTTCGGGTTCCCCAGGGAGAGAGCTTCTGCCCTGCTGCTCCGTCCTGCGGTTTTCCCTATGTGCAGATGTTGTGATGGGGGGTGGGGGGAATCATGCTTTTCTTTTTTTGTGCTAATATTCCTGGTCTCCCAACCTCCTCTTCCTTTCTTTCCAGAGACGTGTTTAGGAAACGCCTTAGGAAGGTGTCAGGGAGCTGAGGTCTGGGGCAGTGATGAGCACGGACAAGCCAACCCTGTGTCCTGGAGGGTTTGGTGAGCAAGAAGGGAAAATACCAGGGGGGGAAGGTGATCTCCGCTCCGGAGATCGGCTCTGCTGCCCTCAGGGTGACCGTGAAGACGCCTTCTTGCTTGCAGACCTGTCATCTGGAGATGGGTGGCTTGAAGGAAAGTGAGATTTATCCGAGCTATCCAGCTTCCTGGGAGGGACGGTGCAAGGCCAGGGCCGGAGGCAGCTGAGCTCTAGGGTTGGGGCACGAGGCGGCAGAGCAGCTCCAGCTGCCGCGGGTGGGAGCGTGTGTGCGTGGCGGGGGTGACTCGGGTAAAATCTCGTGTCGGGTCAGGGAGCCCTGCAATTTCCCTCGCCATCAACGCCGCCGTGGCCCGCCTCGGGCTGGGGGGGGGATAATCGCTGCGGGGGGCTGGAGCTGAGACGGGAAGGAGATGTACCCCCCCACCGCAGCGGCTCCGTCGGCGATCGCGTGACTTTGCGTCCGCCCCCACTTTCTCTCCGAGCGCCCGCCGCTGCGGTGCCGGCGCCCAGCGCGGACGCCCTGCCTCTCGAGGCCGAAGGCTGGCCAACGCGGCGCGAGCTTGAGCCGAGAGTGGTGTAAATGCTTCGATCTGAAACGGGCACGTGAGCGAGACGCTGGAAGGCGAACCCGTAAATTAATGTTGCTAAGAAATTAATTTAATATCTGAATGCAGAAACCCAAAGCAAAGAAGCCGAAGCAGAAAGGAAGCCTGCACCGTGATTGCGTGCAGGAGCAGGAGGGAGATTGCTCCGTCCGAGGGTCGGGACGAATCTCTTCACGGCACAGCAGACCTCGGTTAAAGCCACTGCTTTCTCTGTGCCTCAGTTTCCCCACCTGCAAAATGGGGCTTGCGCATGATTTGGCACCTCTCCCTGGTGTCTCTAGGAAGGACTGTGGTGTATTTGCCTGGGCCTCAGCCCGGTGGTTAACATCATGTAGCTGCCTGAATTCCTCCTGTCTGGAGGGAAGAGATTCCGTTATTTTTGTTTTCAGCTTTTTCCCCCCCAAAACCCCATAAATGCCTCACGCTCTTTTCCCCGCCGCCTTCTGCTTTCCCCTCGGTGTGGAGACCAGCAAGCACTTCGGCACGGTTGCCCTTTGCGCGATGTTTATCCCCGCGGCGGGCAGGACCCGTGGCTGGGCTGGGGGTGGCGATGCCGCAGCGGTCACGCGTTGGCGGGTGGCTCCCCCCGCGCCGGCTGCCGGGCCGATGCCAGCGGCTCTGCTGAAGCGAGACGGCGCTGGGGGAGACAAAGCAGAGGGCTTGGGACGAACAAGCCCCTCGTTAAAGAGTTTGGAGCCAAAGACACGTGTCGGAGGGGATTTGCACGCGCGGGTTTTGAAAAGCCCGGGGGGGGGGGTGGAGGAAGGGGGTAGCTGCTAGGCCGGTGAGGCTGCGCTAACCCCTTGCGGTGGGAAGGACGCGCGGCGGGCGGGTGGGTTTGCTCCGGCAGTTTGCGATCTCTGCGGTGCTGATCGGGTTTTAACCCCTTGGGAGCGGGGCGCTGCTTTATAAAACCTGCTCCCCGGCTTTGAAGGGTGCGCGAGCGGCGGTGGGGCTCTTTGCAAGCCCGGGGCTCGGAGAGGCCGGCTGCCGGGGCGGCTTGTGGAGAGTGGCCTGCAGTGATTTAAGCCCTGGGCTGGGCAGGTGCCGCCCCGCGGAGCCCGGCGGGCGCAGCGCGGGTGCGCGGGGGGCTTCGGCGCCCGCTAGCTCTTCTCCTGCGGGCCTGGGGTCCTGCGCAGGCGTGCCGCGGCGCTGGGCCGCGCTCAGAGGGTGGCTCAGGCTCTCCTTGCTGCGTTTTGGGGCCGCTGGCGTGCGGCAGGTGCTGTCGGCTCGGCGCGCCTTGTGCTCAGCAGCCGTTCCCCCGGGGACCTGCTCTTCCGGCCTCTGCCTCCTTGGTGGTCTCCAAATAGGAGCCGCGGCTGCGGCCCAGCTGCGGCCGGACGTCGGAGCGGGAGGAGCGAGCGGTGCCGGTGAGCCGTGGGAGGTGTGGAGCAGCTCTCTGCTCGGCCCTGGCTTGGGGCAGGCAGGCACGGTTGCCCTCTTGGCTTTGAGGAGCCACCGCCAGAGCCGCAACCGGCTGCGGGAGACGCGACCTTGGGTTCCCGCACGGGTGCCGGCTCCGGCCAGCCCCACTGGGAAGCTGTCCTCCTCCGGGTTATTCTCTCTGCTTTCAGCACAGCGAGGAGGCCGAGGGAAAATCCCTGTGCCGCCTCGACTTGCAAATGAGGGCGGCTTTGGTCCGGTTTTCATTAGCACCTCATCTGGCTGCGCCGCCGGGTGATGCTGGGGAGCATCCCCGCTTCCAGGCGGAGCGCTCGGGGCCGTCTCGGCGGGCGCGTGAACCGCGGCAGCAGCGAAGGGCCGGGCGCCCACCTTAGAGATGCAGTGGCGTAGGGCTGAGCTGAGAACGCCGTGCTCGTGCCACTTGTGACCAAACCCAGAGCCCTAAATGCTGTAGGCGCCGCGGCGGCTGTTCCGCCTTTGGGTTCGATCCCCTTGGCGTGTGCTGGTGGCACGGTGCAGGCTTGCCCGTGGGGCCAGACGGGAGCAGCTGGGAGGAGAAATGCCGGCCCGCGCGGGCTGTGCCGAACTCGGGGACGGTCCCCCCACGGGTGGAAAACAGCAGCTTGCAGCTCTGCTGTGTTTTATCACATCAGCTGGTGCGAATTAATGAGCGGGGGCGGGGGTAGCCATCTCTCTGCTCCGCTTGCCCGGCATTAGGCTGCAATCCCAATTCCTGCAGAGTCCTTAAATTGCAAAAATTCCCGGTGCGTCTAGAAGGGGGGCGGTGGAGGGGTCCGGGTGGAGCAGGAGGGAGCCAAACGGTGCTGCGTGGATCCGCTCTCCGCGGGGCCTGGTGGGAGGCAGCCGGCCGTGCTGCCAGCCCTGACGTCTCTCCCGCTCGCTCCCGGCAGGTCCCGGAGTCGCCCGCCGGGGAAGAGGAGGAGGAGGAGGAAGGAGAGGCGGCCCGTGGCCGGCGACATGTGGCCCACGCAGGGAAGGAGGCCATCACCGTCACTCTGCACGGCGCCAGCAACCTGCCGGCGCCCCGGGCGGGCACGGCGCCGCGGCCGTACGTCGTCGTGTGAGTACCTGCTCGCGGAGGGACCGGGCGAGCGGGATTCGAGCCCGTGGGGCTGGCAAGGGGCTGGCGTCGGGGCCGCCTGTGTCTTGCCCCAAACGGAGCAAGCGCATCCGCGGAAGGAAGCCTCTGCGGCAGCAAGGCGCGAGGGCAGCGCGCTCTGGACGGAGCGGTGGCTGTCACGAGAGCCCAGGTCTCTGCCTCTGCCGGGTGTCGAGGTCCGGCTTTCACGCTGGCAAGGCTGAAACCTCGCCGTCATGCTGGACGCTGACCTGAATCCTCCTGGCTCGGAGGAAGGTGCCTGCCGTCCTCCTGCCTGCAGCCCAAGGAGGGGAGATCTGAGCATCTCAGGCTGGGACAGGACCTCGGTGTGGGCGGAGGAGCCGGGACTCCTCGCCGATGCCGTGAGATGTATAAAATAATGCTGGGGAACCCAGAGGACGGGGCGCTTCGCATTACCGGGGCGTTGGGAAGAAAGTGTTGGTAATTTTGAAAGTATAAAATGATGTCAAAGAATCCACAGGGTAACGCTGCCTGGGTCTGGAGATGATCTCATGATAAATAAAAGAGCATTTTAATAAATAAAACAGGATGCCGGGGTAGGGAGGAGTTGGCTCCTCGTGCATTATGCATGTGTCAGGGGACTCAATTAGCCGGCCGTGCTTTGGTGTGCGCTAAGAGGGAGGACGCTCTGCTAGCGCTGGTGCCTGGGTGGGATCCCCGAGCCCTGCCGGGGGCAGAGCAAATCCGGCACCGCCTCGCGCGAAGGGGGCGCGTAGCTGTCGACGGCTGCCTCTGCGCAGCTGTTTTTGCCGCTGGGTTGCCGAATGCCTCCCCTCGCTCGGAGCAGGGCCGGGCAGGAGCCAGGCGGGTGTACGGGTGGCTGGCAAGAGGGGAGCGGGGCAGAGTCACCGTGGGTCGGCTGGGGAAGGACCAAGGTGATGTTAGCTGGCCTAATCCCTTCTAAAAACCTATTTGTGGCACTCTGCAAGCATGTAAAGCAAACTGTTGCTTGCTGGGTGTTTTCCATGCTGGAAATCCCAAGCTATGGAGCAGGAGGCTGGATGCCGGTTATTAGCGTGGTTGCTTGCGGTGCAACGTGACTTTCCGGATCGGGGAAAGCGGCTGAGTTGTGCGAGGGCCGTGCTTGGCAGTGTCTGCCGCTTGCAGAGCAATGGGCTTTCGTCGGCCGTCACCGACTGGCATCTGCAGGCCATCAGGATCCGACTGGCACATGGCTCGGAGGGCTCAGTGGCCCCCCACCCACGGCCCACACGTCTGCATTGGCTCTTGTAGGAGAGGGGATGATGTTGCTTATGGGGACAAGGTATGCATGGGGCTGCCGGTGGTCTCAGCCCGTCGGGCAAAGGCTTGTCCCTTTGCATCTTGGAGAGGGGGTCTGCCCTGCCCTCACTGAGGTCCCCCCTCTGCTCCAGTCCGGTGCTGGCGGGTCCCCAGCGGGGATGGATGCTCCTCCAGAGACATGGGAATGACCAGGAGAGCTGCTGCAATGGGCTGGTGGGACCTGTGCCTGGCTGGGGGTGTCCGTGCACCATATGTCCATCCACGTGGGCCGGAGAGGCTGCTCCGCTGCCCGTCTCCGGCACGGCCCCGCTGATGGCCCTTGTTGCCTGCAGAGGCAGTAGCTGAACTTGTGTCTCTCCGATGCCCCATCGCTGCTTTTCCACCTGCCAAAGCACAAACCAAGAGCCTGCTCTGGCCCCCAACAGCCCGCGTAACTCCACCGCAGGAGTTGTCTCTATTTCCATAAAGCAATTATGCCCGGCTAATCTCGGGAGATTTAAACATCAATATCCTAAACGATAGCACGAGGGTGGCATGTGATTGTTGCGTCTCTCTCTGCATCCTGATGCCGCTCCATCAGCGCGTTGCCACGGGAACGGGAGACCGCGGGCGGGAGTGATGGCGAGGAGGGGACGGGGCCCTCCAGCCCCGCTGGCGTTAAGGATGCAGGACACATGAGGGGCCTTTTAGTAACCATAGTGAGGGCGTCAAGGCAGAAGGGAATTCGTTATCGTTTTACGGGGCGCTGGCTTTTTAAGGAGAGTGGCATGTTGCAGGTCAAAGGTGGGTTTCCGAGCAGGGAACGTGATGGCTCTGAAGAAGAGGTTGGTGGATGTGCTGGTGGGGACCTGGTGTCAGCCTTTCCCAGCGAAGCAGCCCAGGGCCACCCCAGCTGCTGGTCAGGAGAGCCGAATCAGCCCGAACGCAAGCCGGACGGGTAGCGCTAGCCTTTAAGAGTAGCTGTTGCTGATCTGCAGATGGGCCAAAGGCCGATCCTCTGTGCTACCTGCCATCGTCCCATGCTCCTTGCAGGAAGGTGCATCGTGGCTCCTCGCCAGGCCTTCGTGGCTGCTGGCTTGAAGTCGCTGCTGATCTTGGTCTCCACCATATAGCTGGCAGTGGCCTCTGTTTTGGTGGGGCAGTCGTGCATGGGCAGTTGTGTCCAAGGCCATTGGAACTGTCCCAAAATCCATCGTGGGAGGGGTGTAAAAGCACCCCTGTGTCCCTTGGGGAAACCTCTGCAGGATCTCCTGAGCAGTGGGTTGGAGGCGTCTTTGCTGCAAGCCGAACTAGAAACGCAGCTGAGCCATGCTGATTTACTGAGTGCCCCTCTCTCAGCACCTTTAAAGTGTCATCATTTTGGGTGGCTGTGGCCAAGCACCAGCATGTTTCTCCCTCCCCACCCTCAAAAATAAACTCATCCTCGCAGCATCTTACAGAGCCTGGGCCGGGGGGCCTGGCGGGTGGGAAATCTCTCCCAATTCCTGCTGGCAGGAGCACCCATGGGTTTGCTGACGTGCATCAGCTTCCTGCTGCGCTGGGCTCTGCTCCATTTTCACAGCAGAGAAGGGCCGAGCGTTCGGCTCTTTTCACTCCCTAGCACGCACGTGCACACAGATAAATTGCTCCTGGTGTAATGCAGGAGCGACCTTGGCATGCCGGAGCCAGGTGTGCTTGCAATTAACGGCACAATGCAGCCCGGTTTGGAAGGCGCCTCTCCATTAACGGAGGAGATGCACGGGGGGTGAAAGTGCCTCTCGCTGCTTGGTTTCTGCACTTCAGCGCAGAGAGAAAAGAAACTCAAGGTCTCCGCTGAATGCGCCATTGTGCTTCCAGCCTGGAGAGCAGCGCTCCAGGGGCTCTGCTTCCCCAGGGGTTGGCCAAGGCGGCAGTGCGGTTTGCGGCGTGTTGCAGCCGGGGTGCCCTGCCCCGGAGGAGGGAGCCAAGGGATTATGGTGGTCCTGCAAGCTTTGAGTCCCAGGAGAGCTGCAGAGCGGGGGCAGGCGGTGGGAGATGCTTTTCCCCTCTGAATCGTTTCAGAAATCGCCCTTATGCCTGTGCCATCAGAAGGGCCAGAAGTGTGTCTAGTTGCCTAAACTACACGGGGGCCTGCAGGGCTCAGCACCAGATGTGCGGGGCCATGTACGGGAGGTCAGCGTTGCCCGCGCCGCGCAGACCACCCCGCCAAGGCTGGCTGGCCGGCCCCGTGTTTCGGGTCTGGAAACCGCGGCACGTCGCGTCTGATTTTTCTGCTCTGCGAACGATGCGCCTGAACCGCCCCGTTGCCTCTGCTGGAATGTTATCCCTCCGCGAAACCCTCTCCCCGCTCAGAGATGATACCTTGGAGCGCTGAATAAATATTTACGAGCGCCAGGCCCCACGCACCTTGCCGAGCGCTCGCGAGCGGAGGATGCTTTCAAGCCCTTTGTTGCCTGCCCCAGGTGTCTCGCTCAGCAGGGCTGCGGAGCGATGCTATCACGTGCGTGCCCAAGTGCTGTAGCTTAGATACTGCGTATAATAACTACCCGAGGGCGTCTGTCTTCAGCTTTCATCGCCAACCTGCGACGCAGGGTGGCTGGTTAATCCCACTGCACGGCAGAGCTAAGCGACTTCCCCGGGAGGAGACGGGGAGAGCCGCGGTGAGGATGTGAACGTTGCTCTGCCCGTGTCCTGGCTAACAGCCCCTCGCAGCACTTAACTTTTTTTTTTCCAGCTGCATTTCTTCACGCTGGTGGTAGAGCCAACGTTGCTCTTACCCACAGCCGGCAAGACCCTCATAGTGTTGTTCGTGTGCCACGAGGGTTGAGGACCGCTGCCCTTTCCCACCCAGGCTCTCTGTATTGCTCATGCTTCTGGCAGATGTTTCATCTGAGGAGCATCTCTTTGGTGTGTCCCAGCTGTGCCCTACCCAGGGCACACCTTCCCATGGTCATGGCTCTGCATAGCAAGGTACCCTTTGCTTGCAGACGGCTCTTCACAGAAGCGCTGCTCCCTGGAAGAGCTGGAGGTGGAGAAGGGGTCTCCCGCCCTGCTATAGTGATTTTGGTGCAGCAAGAGCTGGCTGCTCCAACCCATGAAGTAGGGAGGGGACATCAAAACATCTCTAATCTTCTCCTTTCCTGCCCGCTCCCAGCCCACTGATTTGATGTTGAAGCACATCCCCATGTGCTGTACTGTTTTTTCCCCCCCCACTTCACAGCTCCTTTGAACACTCTCTCATCCTTAGGCAAGTCTTTAATGAAGGGGGCCCCGAGCAGCCTGTTCTCCCTGTCCTCCTCCCACCCCCCAGCCCAGGTCTGGCTTCATTCGGACTCTGAGCACGTTGCTCGTGGAGCAATCCCCCACAGAGCTCATTACTGGCGAGTTGATTTTCCCCCAGAATGGCGCAAGCACATTGCTAATTCCTACCCGCCAGACCCAGCCAACATGGCTTTATCTCCTGTGGACCACTGCAGCAGGTGGGCTTTGCGGAGAGCATCTGGTTCACTGGGGAAGGGTGTACTTGAGGGCACTTGAGAGAAGGTAGAGGAGCACAGCAGGGCACGATGTCCCCCGCGACAAGAGGGCAGCTGTGGCCTGGATGAGCCCGGCCTCGCGCAGCAAGTAGGAGAGACGTGCTCCTTCATCCATTATTGATGTGCTGGCCAAACGCACTCTGCAGTGGTGAGGAGGAGAGGAAAGGCCAGGATTAGAGGGAGCATGCGATGCAGTCGCGTGCCTCATCCTGCAGGCAGAACCGGCTATGGCCAATTATGCCAGACAGGAGAGGAGGAGTTGGGCCACAGCAGCCTTGCCTTCAGCATGGTGGGAGGGAGCCGTGGACTCCATTAAACTGCTCTCTGCAACAGCGAGGGGGGATGAAGGGGAGCGATCGAATAGCTTGAAAGGAGCGTGGTCATTAAACTTTCATTAGCCGATAGCTTTGAGGAAGGTGTGTGGAAATGGGGATGGGTTGCAAGGGAGAAATGGAAGGGGATCGATGCGGAGCCGTGGCTGGGAGCTGTTTGGGGGTGTCTCAAGGACAGGCCCTGGTCTGTCTTGTAGGAGTAACCTTCCCCCCCATCTGGCTCATACCGATAGGAAGAGTTGGCTCCGTCCCAACGCTGCTGTGCACTACCTGGAGCTCCAGCTAGAGCTAGAAAGACTCTATTATTTCCTTTCCACCAGAGCAGGAGGCTCTAGCTTCCAGGTTTGAGAGCTCAGCCTGCCCGTGTGCCGCGGCTGCTCTGGTTGTACGCAGTGCTGTGAGCATGTGCCCATCCTTATTATTTCTTAGGCTCTTGAAGCAAAACTGGTGCAAGATGTGAAAGAGGAGAAGGGATGCAGAGTTTGTGATGGATTTTCTTCTATAGATCCCAGGGTATTTCCACACTTCCAAAACTGCTTCTTGTACAGGTGGCAAATAGGGGGTTAGTTTTATATCTTGTGAATTGACTTCCATTTCCAAATGAGAGCAGAGCTCCTACCTGGCTTTCTCCAGTGGCTGGTGCTGTTCTCATCATGACTTCCCAGAGGTCAGAAAGCATCTGTGCTCCGCTCTTGTGGTGCTCCAGTAACCTTTCTCTAAGAGCCATGTTGGCTGTGCTTCAGCAAATGCTTTCCTGGAGGAGCCAGCCCTGGACACTTTATCATCTTTATGTCCGGAGTAACTGACTGGCAGAGCTGATGCACGTGCCATGTTTGCCTGATGCTGCATCACCTTCTCCCATCACCTTGTGACTGGGGATGATGAGGGCTTGAGGGCACCATGTGTCACCAGGCAGTGGGACTAAATCATGGTCTCCAGGGCTTCCAAGATGCATAAAGCATCTCACGAAGTGGCGGAGATCCCAGAAGGATTGTCCAGCCCCTGAAACCATGCCTGCCCATGTCCAGAGGAGCGTGCTTTGAGCATGCAGGGCTTGGAGCTACTGGTCTGAAGCAGACTGGAGAGCTTGGAAGGAGCGTGTCAGCTGTATGCAGAGCTGGGCTACCTACGCTGGGCATATTTCTTGCATGGGTCCATTCAGACTCCTCGAATGAAGTGATCCCACTATTTACATCTGTGAGTCAAATGGCCTGGACTGACCTCCCTCTTTGGAAAGGTGCCTGGTAGAAGACTCTCAGACTTTTCTGTGCTTTTTTAGAGAGGTTTTAGCCTATCCCTCTGCCTCAGTTTCCCCACTAGCTGATGCTGCCTAGAAGACAGGGCTGAGGCCAGCACGTGCTAGCAGTGTTGCTGCTGTTTGAACCTCTGGAGATGGGTCAGTGCGGCACCAGCTGCTGCTCTTCGTCTCTCTCATGAGTAACCGATGGTCCTGCATATGTGTGTTTTAAACGAGTGAGAGGAATGGCCTAATCCAGCCCTGATGGTGAGGACCCTGCGCGGTGCCTGCGAAAGTGCACCCCGTGGCACGCCAGACATCAACAGCCCAAATGAATAATTACACGGGGCTGCGACCACTAACTCTACGGTAATTATTGCTCAGGCTTGTTATGTGCCCGAGCTTAACGATGGCAGTCGTTAACATTCAATCTTCTCTCTGCTTTCCCAGCAGCCTCCTCCTCGTCCCTTCGTCAATACTGCCGGCTAATTAGCCTCGGGAGTATGAGCTAGCCTTTAGGATGAAAGGGGCCGCGTAGGAACCAACCCGTCAGCCAGCAGCTCCGGGGCTTGGCAGGATTAGGCGGAGGGGGAAGGATGAGCGGGATGCTGGTCCGGAGGGGAGTGAGAAGAGACGCGAGGTAGGACCTGGGCACGGGGCTGGCGTGGGATCAGCGCCCCAGCCCTGCGGGGAAGATCTGTAACCTGGGGTGCGTCCCCAAATCCCGGTCTTAGGGTTTGGAGCCCGGGGCTGTCGGTGTTTGCTGCCGTTTGTCCCAAAGTTGCGGAAGGAAAGGAAAATCTGTCTTCTCGCAGTGCTTCTAAACCGTTCAGGAAAGCACATGCTTCTCAGGAAATTTTCAATTAACAGAAAATCAATTTACGTCCACCACTGCTGCCCCAATAGCTTCCTGAGAAATTCCAGCAGGCCATGGGTAGAATATTCTCATTCATGCTTATTTCCGTGCCTGTTTTTGCAAATACGAAATCACCACAAATCTGGAGATGATCTAGAAATGAGAACGATTAGCCTTTTTTGGTGTAGCTGCCTGTAGTAAAGGCAGAATTTTTCTTATTCAGTGTCTTTTGCTGCGGCTGAATCTGATGGGAGAGCAACTGCATGCCCACGTCGCATCCAGCACCAGGCCAGGTCTGTGCTGGGGAACCAGCCCGTTGCGGACAAGCCCGGAGCGAGCAGTTGTGGGATGAGAGCCAGAAGCTGCCGCCTCTTTGCTTGCTTGAATTTCTCCTTCTGGCTTCTCACTTGAGTGGTTTCCAGCCGTTCTGTATGGAGGGGAGCAGGCATGTGGCTGAGAACGCACCGACTCGTTTCACTGATGAGCTCCCAACATCTGCGCAGCGCCCCAGCGTGGGCTGTCGCTGCCTGCTGTGCCCGGCTGAGCGCGGGCTGCAGCCGTGGGCACGCTTAGGGGCTGACATGCTGAAAGGGGCGAACGGAGGCTTTGGAGGGCGCTCGAGCCTTTGCGAAGGTGAAAACCCGCGTCGGCTCCTCGCTGAGGTTTTGGGCAGAGGCAGGAGCGTTAGTGGGACTCGGCAGTTCCTGGGGCCGAGCCAGCCGCAGGAGGGCTGTCACGGGAGAAGAAAAGGTTTGTGCTGCACCCAGCACCTCCAAGCCCCGCTCCAGTTCCCAGGTTCCCTAATCCATAGGAACCCATTAAAAAACTTAGCTAATTATCAATTTATTAGCAAAGGGGAGTGTAAAATCCTGGCTGCAGAGAATGGGGTCATCTTTAAGGCATGCCCTCCACAGTAAATAGCGTGGCCGTGTGCGGTCAGGAAGGGTAGGCTGGCTCCACTGGTGGTACCGAGCAGAGTCAGTTCTCATCCCCCTCCACGGGAGCCCTGTAGGTTAAATCTCCATGTGCCGTTGGTCCTTCCAGGCCACGGGAGACCCCGCGGGTTTGTTCCGGGTTCGGCGTTTCCTTCGGCTCAGCTGGGTCGGCTGTTCACATCTCCTGCGGTTTGCAAGAGCGCGAAATAGCTCACGGCAATGACGGGAGAGCACAGGTCCTAGGCCAGCGTCCATCTGCTTTGCAGAGGGGTTGCAGTCCCAGCGGTGCTGTAGATTTTGCTCAAACACAGTGGCTGGTCCGTGTCCCCGCGAGGGGAAAGCTGGGAGCGCGCACACCCGCAGGGAGGGTGCAGCCACCCGGGCAGTGCTCAGGCCTAGCAGACACCTGCGGGTCCATGTGAAACGACGTTCCTCTTCTACTCATCAAATAACCTCTTCTGCCTTCTTTCTTATCCTAGTAAGACCAGCAGAGATGAGCAGCAGAAGGCACGGGTGACCCACGCGTCCTCGGAGCCCACTCACTCGCCCACCTGGGAGGAGGAGGTGACAGTGGAAATCGATGCTGAAGATGCCGGCTGGGAAGGTGAGACCTGCGGAGGAACATGGAAGGAGGAAGATGGAGGGCTGGGAGGAGCGGGGCTCATCTCCTCAGAGGTTTGCTTTGGTGTGACATGAGTATTGGGGACCCCGTGCTCCAGACGACCCCAGGCAGCACCCAGGCGTCGGGTGGCTTCAGCAGGGACGAGATGTGCCCCAAGCCCCGTGCAGCTGTGGCTACGACAGCTTGCTGCGCGTCGGAGAAGGGGCAGGAGGAAAGTCCGCCCCAGATGTAGAGTTGCAGGATCAGGGAGATGGTGGTGCTGAGCTCTGTACGTCCTCTGAAGCATCCTGCGGGAGAGGGCATAAGAGGAGATGCTGGATCCAGAGGGACCTGTGATGTGTGATGAGCTCTGGTCTTGAAGACCTGCTAGACGGTGGCTTTGCCCCCAGCAGCTCCGCCAGCCCGGACCTTTCCCTGCTGCTGCCCCAACCCAGGCACCTCTTCTCAGAGCCGAGCTGTTGCTTTCCGTGCTGCAGCGACGGCCGGACCCCGCGTCTCGCTGCCGTTGCTCCCCGCGCAGGGCTGCTGAGTCTGTGATTGTAATAACGTTCCCGGCATTAGAGGCTGGGATTCGATTATAATCAGACGCTTGCAAAATGAACTGCGGGAGCCAATCTTAACGTCGTGCCTAATCCCATTAGGCCCTGGCCCAAATGAAATTGAGGAGCTTTTGATGTACTCGGCTGTACCTGCCTCGTGCCGTACCGGCAGAGGCGGCGGGGGGAGCAAAGGGACCCGGTGGGACCTCCAGCCCAGCCCGGCAGCCTCCGAACATCGGCACCTCCCAACTCGCCCGCTCCAGAGCACCGTTACGTGCGGATCTGGCCCGTTGCACAGGGTTTTAACCCTCTTTTTGCCCCTGCGTGGTGCAGCGTAACGGCCTCCCTTGCAAGGAGAGCAAGCTGGGGCAGCGCTCCGGTCTCTGCCCGGCCATAGCCTGGGACTCGACCCGTTCAACGAGGCTTCGCAGCCCAAGGAGACCCGCTCGCAGGCTCCCCGGTGGCCGCAGCCTCCGCTCTCCCCTAGGCTCTTCCCTAGGCGTTCGCTCTGCGGCAGGATGCTGCCTCGATGCTGCCCTGTGGTGCCGTTTCGGCCCCCGCGGACGCATCGCTGGTGGCAATTCCCGTGGTCCCAAGGTCAGGGCGGGACGTGCAGGGAGAGACGCCGGGCTGGAGCCCTGGCCTCGCACCGCGGCGGCTGCAGGCGCTCGCGGTGAGAGACGGCAGGTCCCGGCAGCAGCAGGGTCCTCCTGGTTTCTGAACCTCTGATCGCAGAGGTGCTTTAGCCCGTGGGGGTGACTGCAGCAGGTACAGCGTGGAAAAGCAGGGAAAAGGGGGAAGACCGGGACGTGCTCGACCCGGCGCCTGCCCGCTGCCGCTCCTTGGCAAGGTCCCGTGGGTACACGCGGGATTTGGGGCCGGGCGCTGCCGGATCGCCCAGCCGGGCGCGTGCGTTGGAGCGTCTCGCTGCACCGCCGCCTTGGCCAAGCAGGAGTTAAGTCTCCTGTCTCCGCAGTCAGTCATTAAGCTGGGGGAAGGGGGAGAGACGAGGAGGCCTTGACGGCGGCATAAAGGGAGGGCGGGCGGGCGGCTGCCTCCCATCGCTCCCACAAAAGGCTCCGGCTGACAGCGGGGCTGAGCCGGGCCCCCAAACTGGAGCCGCGAAATCGCCCGTTCGCCTTAAAGCGAGGGCAGGGATAGGGACGCGAGGGTGGCGAGGGAAGCGGCTTGGCGTGAGCGCGCGTGCCGGCGCCGCGGGGCCCGGGCGCCCCGGGCGAGGGCAGCTTCCCGCCGCCGGGTCACGTCCTCCCCTTCAAGTGGCGCGGGGACAAAAGGAGCCCTGGGAGGGGACACAAAGCCGGGGGCTAATGAGGCATGTTTCCAGCCTGGAGACCGGCCGTCCCTGTCCCCGGCGCTCCTGCGAGCCGTCGATCAGGGTGGTGGGCACTCGCTTCGGCTGAGCCGGGGACATGAGGGGCTTTTTCCAGGCTGTTTTTTGCGGGAAGCCTGGAAGGATCCCATAACTGCAGCTCTCTGCAGATAGCCCGGTCCGATATTGGGCTGGGAAGCGTGTCCCAATGGTCACACTTGGGGTCCCAGCGGATGCTGTTGCAGGAAGGACTCGGTGCAGAATTGCCCCCGGCAGCAGGATGGGGCTCTGCAGGCGGGTTTCCCTTCTCCCTGGGCTGTGCCGGTGACAGGGAGGCAGATTAGATGGATCCGTGGCAAATCCTAGCTGCTTAGACGGAAAAATGAGCTCCGTGCGTGCCAGCTGTTGAAGGGCTTCGCCTCCGGCCCCTTGGAGACCTCTGCGATCTGAACTCGGTCGCTTCTCGAGACGCGTGCGTGTGCCCGCGCATATATGCGTATATAAACCCGTGAAGGGTCAAATCCTTCGCAGCCAGCGCCGGGCCTGGCAAATCCGAGCGGGATGGGAGCAGCAGGGGAGCGGGCCGGCGGCCGTCCGGGGGCTTCTGCTCGCCGCGAGCGAGGGGAGAGGGTGCGGGGGCCCCGAGGGCCGGGAAGGAGGCCCTGCTCCCCCTTCCCGCCGCCCGGCTCCCCGCTCGGGGCCGCGCTGACGGCCGCTCTCTCCCTCCAGCGCTGGCCCTCACCGTGGTGGACCGCGGCACCAAGGAGGCGCTGGCGACCTACAGGCTCCCGGTGCGGCACCTCCAGCCCTTCCGCCACTACCACTGCCGCCTGGCGCTGGTACGTACCGCCGCGGGGGGCCCTCGGGGCGCGGGGTTCGCCTCCGCGCCGGCAGCTCCCGGAGCTCCTCCAGCGGGAACGCGGGCCGCGACCGCCGCCTCGCTCGGGCTTTTACCGCGGGCTGCCGCCGCCTGAGGTTGGGCGCGCGGGACCTTGTGTAACGTCGTAATCCGCAGTGGGAAACGGGCCGGGTTTTCCCAAGCTTGGCAAGTTGGCGGAAAAGAGGCTCGTGACCAAATTGCTCCCGGGGCTTCCCGAGAAGCGGGAAGGAGCCAGACGTTTTGGAGGGGGGTCGCGTCTTGCTCTCGTGGAAAGACGTCAAGAGAAACAGTCCGACTGCAAACCGCCAAGTGCTTCCCCGCTCGGGAGAAACCCGCGGGAAGGGGTCGCGGGCTGCTCCGCCGCGCGTCTCGGCGGGGGTTTCGGTGCAGCCCGGTCCGAAGCGCAGCGCGGTTTGCCCACGCGCCGGCCGCTCCCGGCGGGAGCTGCATCCCCGCGGCTGGGGCGCGCGGCCCCTGCTCGACGGCATCGGTGCGTTTGCACGCTTGGTTTCTTCCCGTGGTTTATTAAGGATCAGCTCGCGTCACGGGGGCCCTTGGGGAGGCGTCAATCAGGCGCCGCTTTAATTCCTTGTTGGAGCGGCGCGATCGATTTGTTCGTTACGGCCAGGCCTTCTCGGTTTTGGCGTTATCCAAACGTGCCCGTGCAACAGGTGCCTGGGCGAGGAAAATGGGTAGAGTAGCCGGAGGGGAGGCCCTGCCTGTTTTATCGGGGTTCCCCATCCCACCCCAGCTCCCCCCGGCTCCGCCTGGAAGCTGCCCCGCGACCCTCGCTTCCCCTCCACCCGCCGGGAGATCTTCGTCCGGCTTGGACCTAGCGGGAACAGCTAGTCCTCTGGGGTGACACGTACGGGATCGGTCCCCAGGCTTCGAACCGTGAGTTTTGCAGCGACCTTGATAGCTCAGGGTGTAGCTGAGACCTGGCAAACTCGCTCCGTGCGCACCAAAAATCACCTCCCTCGCTCTGGCCGGCAGCAATGAGTTTCCTCCTTTCCCCCCGCTCCTCTGCGCAGGGATTGGGGGTGATTAAATATTTAAATGCAGGAGCAGGAGGATTTATGATATTGATCTTTCTGGGAAGGCTCCAGGGGACAGTGAGCTTTAATTATCAGTTGCTGCTTTATCGTCAGTTATGGCAGCTCTGGGCCGTGGCAGCGCAACGCCGCCTGTTTATGTACCCAGCGCCTTGTCTTTTATAGCCTGACCCGTCTCCCTCCCTGTGGTTTTGTCTCCCCCGCAAACAGCCGAGGAAGAAGGACCCAGCGGGGACGAGCCTCTACGTTACGGTCGTGCGCAAAGGCAGCGTCATCCCCCGCTGCGAAGGGATGGACTACGCGGGCCTGGAGGTAAGGGCTGAGCCGGGGCGACGGCCCCGGAGCAGGGTCGGCGAGGCTGAGGACGGGCCAAAGCTCGTCGCAGGCTTGGCTGACGCCCGAGCACCTCTGATCTCTTGCAACCGCGCCGGGTGGTTTTCTCGGGACCTCGCTCGCCTCCCAGGTTTTCCTGGAGGGGATGACGGCCCCGCTGGCCAGCCCGCCGGGAGCCCTCGTGGCCGTCGCCAGTGTCATCGCCAGCGCCCGGGCGTACGAGTGAGTACGCGGACGGGCCGCAAGGCGCGCGGGGGCCGCGGCCGCCCCGAGCAGCCGGGTATAAAACTGAGCTCCCCGCGGAGGCGCTTGGCGCGCCGGGACCGGTGGGCCGGCTCTGCTCCCGTGGGACGCGGCTGCCTTGGGAAGGAAGGGCAGCGACGGCAGGGGCTGGTGTGGGCCCTCCGTGCCGCCTCCCGGGATGAGAAAGGGAAAAGACAAAATTGGCAATAAACGGTTCCTTGGCCCAGAAGGCAAAAGGTTTCATGGCTGGCAGTGGATAACAGCGTAGGTGGGCTGGATCCCGGTCTTGCATCCCAAGCCCGGAACAAGCCTAGAGCTGGGATTCATCTCCCCTGACCGAAATGCAGGTTAACCTGGCCGCGGGGCTGCCCGGTCACTCGGGGAGGGAGCTGGGTGTCCGCGGGTCGCGTTCAGCCTTCGGCCTCGGCTGGAGGAGGGCTTCTGCCCTCGGGGCCCTCCAGGAGACCCGTCCGTGTGGCCGACTCTCCCTGCTCTTCCCTGCCCCTCTCAGAGACGGCATGGCGAAGCGGCCCGCCGCCCGGCCCGGCGTCTGTCTGACCACCGTCGCCTTCCCGGAGCCGTCCGCAGCAGACTTCAGCCTCCCCCGCACCGCCCACCGCGGCTGCCCGCAGGTGAGAGCCGCGGGCGCCGGCGAGGAGGAGGAGGAGGAGGAAGAGGCTGGGGCGGGCAGCGGGGTCCCACGAGCTCCTCTATCCTTCGCCGGGCACTCGGGACGGGCGCTGCAGTGGGACATCTTTGCGCGTCGAAGCAGCGCTCCGCGTCGCCGCCTTGCCCCCATGCCCGAGCGCGGGAACGTGCCGGTGGGGGGAGTGCGGGAGCTGCCCGCGCCGCTTCCTCCTCCTGCCTCGTCTTCCTCCCGCTCGGCTCACACCTCCGGCTCGAGTGCTCCCTCTCGACGGCCTCGTCCTTCCCGTTTTATGCACGGCTCGAGTACCCCCGGGAGAGCTAGCAACGCAAATCTTCAAAATAGCTGTTGCCAGGGAAACATATGCTTTTAGGAACGCGGCACGTCATCGGCGGGTGGAGGGGATTGGGGGGGGGGCGCGGGAAGAGCCCGGCTTTTGTTTCCTCGGATTGCCAAAAAATCGGTGGGGAGGGAGAAGGGCGCTCCGGGAAGGATGCGCTGTGCTGCGGGAGCGGCAGCAGGTCTGGTGCCCGGCTCGGAGGCGATCGGGGAGGCACCACCCCCCAAAAATAATAGCAGCTCAGTCCCTTCGCCTCCCGCGGCTGCCAGCGGAAAGCGTGACAAGGGCACGTTTGCAGCCGGGTCGAGCTGGCCCTGAATACGCCCTCGCGATACGGTCGGAAGCGCCGGCGGACGGGGCAGGTCAGCGCGCGGGGAGGGCAGAAAGGGCCCGCGGTTGCGGCTCGATCCTCTCCCTCGCCCTCTCTATCCTGCGTGTTGAATTTTTATCGTCCCGCAGCGTAACGAGGAGCAAATGCGCTGTATCAACACATCCGGGGAGGCTATAAATAAAATATTACTTAGGGGAGGCCGGCCGAATGCCAAAGCGCCCACTAGGCTATGAATTATCATAAAAACCACTAGTGCGTTTCATTCATTAAAATAATTGTTGTTTTACTGTCGCCCTCCCTCCGGCGTTCGCCGTGTTCTGGCGCAGGTGAGAGGCGCGGGGGGATGCGGGGCAGCGCGGGGGGGCCGGGCCCCGGCTGCCGCCCCTGTTCTGGTTAGGGACTCTCCGAGCGGGAAGGGATCGCTGCCTGCCAGCTCGTGGGACCGGAGTGTCAGGCTGAAAGGGGGCATCTGCCAGCCTCGTCCTCTAAACCGCTGGCACCGGCGCTGGCAGCCCGTCTGCTCGCCGGCGGGCGCCGCTCGGGGCGGTGTGAGCCGAGTGCAGGCGTTCGAGTGATTAAACGCGGCCATCTGGCCCGGGCGCGCGCCCCCACCTCCTCCTCCTCCTCCTCCTCCTCGCCCGCGCCACGTCTCCGTTTGCCTTGGCGACTCCGCGGCGGAGGCGGTGGCGATCTTCGCCGCAACGGTCCGGGGCTGCGCGCGAGCTCTACTGCCGGCAGCGTGCGGAAAGTGCGGCGCCTCCCGCTTGCCGCAGGCCAAGGACGCGCTCCCGGCAGCAGCACCGTGCCTTTCTGCGCTGTGGCTCGTCCTCGGCACCTCCTTGTCCCGGAGGGGATCGACGTGCCTCTGCTCATGGGCTCGGCTGAAGGTGCCCCCAGGGGCCCGATGCCTCTTTCCGGGGAGGGCAGCTGGCTGGGATGGTGGCGTTCAGGGTCTATCAAGCTGTCCCTGCCTCAGTTTCCCCATCTGTAGGCTGGGCGTATTTGCTATTCCTTCCAGGGCAGGACGAACTCGGTGATGTGGGGAAGGTGTCCAGACACTGAAACCCCCTGAGATGCCTCCTTGGCGTTATTCACTCCCCATTTATGGTTTTTAGGTCTTGCGTATGTGGGAAGGTGGAAGGAAGCTGTTTAGCTGTGCAGAGACTCCCCAAGCTCGGTGCATTAGCCCCTGGCTGCATGCGAGGGGCCGGCGGGGCTGCTGGGCAGGGCCGAGGCAAGCGGGGTGCAGGGACCCCAGAAACGCTCCTGCCACAAGCCTGCAGGTTCGGCATTAAAGGCAAAGGTGCCCGGTCCTGCCCAGGCAGCGTTTGCAGGCGGCAGCAGCGCCGGTGCCGGGGCTCGGCCTCGCGCGCGGGGTTTTGCTCGGCTGTTGAGCAGGTGCTGGTGGACGTGAGCTCCGCAGCGAAGCACCGTGGTTAGGCTGACCGCAGCCGCTCACCCCTCTCCCGGGTGGACGAGCACCGGCACGGGCCTGGCAGCACACGGTGGTTGCTGCGCGGGGCTAGCGGGTGCCCCCAAATAGACACCCGGCTGAGACCCATCAAACTCATTGCGCTGGTGAGCTACGTAAAATTCCTCGCGGAGAAAGGAGCCGGACGAATCCCGGGGCACAGGGAGGATGAGGGCCGTGGCACCGCTTCCCGAGGTTAATGGCTCGCCCCGGCGGCCCCGCGCGCCAGCTGAGCGCGGTCCCTAATTCTGCCAGCCCAGCGTGTCGCCTCGCCTGTCCGCTCCCGTTAGCGTCCGCAGGCAGCGGCACGCGCCTTCGCCTGCATCTGGCCCTGCAACCGGAGCAGCCTCCTGTCCCGTCCCTCCCCTCCGGCCCCGTTTTTGGCAACGCGCTGGACTCCCGCCTAGCCGCGGCCACATGCCAGCGGCCTCCTTCCGAGCAGCCGCCCTGGCCGTCGTGTCCGCAGATCTGGCCGAAAGCCCAGGGCACCCGCAAACCATTCGGGCGCCTGCTCCCGGGCGGATGCTGCGGAGGGCTGGAGGCACGGCGGCTTCTTCCCTCCCAAAAGCCGTGCTCGTCCTCGTCCCTCCTTGCAGGCTCTTTCCCTTGGGCAGCCTCCTGGCTTGACCCGCTTAGCTGGAGCCTCTCGCGCTCTTTCTGGAGCCACAAATTCCCGCTTGGCAGCCGGGGGCCGTGCCGGCCCCTCGGGAAGGCAGAAGACGCTTCCCAGATGACCTCTGCAGGCTTGGCCACCTCTCACTCTTTGCTTGTGCCAACGACTCTGCCTTCGCGTTGGCCTTTTTCCTGGAGTTGTGCGCGTCCGCCCTTCTGCCAGGGCATTAAGCATAGCGCTGGTGTAGCCAAGGAGGAAGGCTGCTCCCTCCTCCTCCTCCTCCTCCTCCTCCTCCTCCTCCTTTCCCCTCCGTTGCCTTTGTTGTCCTTCTCCAGGTGGCCCTTGGCAGAGGCTGGGGCTGTGACAAGACGTCGGGCTGAATCAGCGCGGCGGCTCTGACGGCCCGGCGCCGTGCCCCGGCGGCGAGCTCCATCTGCCCGCGAGCCCCCCGCGCCGCCAGCCCCCGGCCGGCGCAGCGCCTCTCACCCCCCTCGGGGCTTCGGCTTCTCGCGCGTGCGGTCCCGACCCCGTGCGTGGGATGGTACCGCGGAGCAGCACCCGCGGAGACGCCCCGCTGCTCCCGAGCAGGCGCCTCGCCGGCTCATCAGGGAGATGAGTTTTGGAGTCTCAGCTCCCATCACCTCCGTAGCCTCAACCCGGCCCTGGTGGGAAAAGGAGCTGCCCGTGCTCAAGGCCTCCCATAACTGGGGTCAGATTAACAATATTGTGCCCGTTAGCAGGCTGGCAGCGGTCTCCCGCGGCACGCTGTCGTGCCGGCAGGTAGCCGCCCGGCTGCGAAGGGGTTAAGAAGGCCGGCGGCCGGCTCCCGGAGGCAGATGGCTCCTGGCCCCGCCGTGGGACGCGGATGGTTCTGCAAGGAGAGAGGGGCTGGCGCGCAGGCTGAGCGCGGAGGCGCGGGACCGGCAGCCCCGGGATGCCGCCCCAGCCACGCGTCGCCTGCAAGCTCGGGAGTTAAATTTGCCCGTGAGCTTGGACTTTCCGTTCTTTATGAGTTTAGAAACAGCACCTGCTCGCAGTGTCTCGTTATGCAGGTCAGCGCCAGGAAAAGTAACTGGAGGTGGCGTGCGGTGCTTTTTAGGAGATCTCTGTATCCCCCAAGCTGTGGTTTCCGAGGTTGACAAAATAGCTGCGTGGGCTGGGATGCAGGTTGAGCGGCGAAGCTGCGAGCGCTGGGAAAGGAGAGGAGCAGGGCGAGGGCGAAGGAGGCTGCAGGTGTCGGAGGCAGGTTTGCTCGGGCTGCTGCCCCTGGCGAGGCTGCTCTTCCCGGAGCCGGGGGGACGGCGTGGGTTGTGGTGGAGCCGTCCGGGCACCGTGCTCACCCGTCCCCAGGCACAGCGACACCCGAGCTTGCACGAGGGCTTCCAGGCGCAGACGGGGGCTCCCTGTGCTTGAACAGAGCTGCTAAAATCCCAGCTGAAGCTGGAGAGCCCCAGGGTGAAATCCCGGGCCAGAGGGCTAGTCTGGTGCTGAGCCAGGATTAACAGCTCCGTCCAACCCAGCACAGGCTGCAGAACTGTTTGCTCATCTTTGCATTTGATGCTACCTGTTATACCCATGTCATGGAGATGTTTTCAGCATCTGAAGCACCCCAGCCCTGCACCACCCTGCTATTAGAGCCCGGACGGTTCGTTAACCCACCGGTGTGGGTCTCCAAGGCGCGTAAGGCACGTCAGCATCCCAAACCTGAGCGGCGAGACACCCGCGGCTGCTCCTTCCGCCCGTCCGGACCCGGGGAGCAGCGTGAATGTGCTGATGCAGAAAAGCTGATCTGCATATGGTCCCCGCCGGGCGACGCCGGCTGAGCAGTGGGTAATGGAATAACAGCATTAAAAAGGGTTGCTGTCAATAATTTCCTGACGACGGGAGCCCTGTGTTAATGCTGACCTTCGGAGAGCTGGCACGGTCCCCAGCGCGGGCCCAAAAGGCAAGGGAGCAGCTGCTCGCGGTGATGGAGCGCTGCCATTTCCAATGACAGCGGGCGGCTCCGGGGATGAACTCGCTGCCCACTTAAGCAGCCTTTCAGGAATCACATTGTCACAAAACCACTCCGCGAACCTGACCCCTGGGACTCTTAAAAGGCCAAGATATTTAAAAAGCACCTTCCTTCGGTGCGTCCCAGCCGAGGAAAGGCCCCGTGCTAAGGATAAGCACAGGCCACCCTGCCTGCTTCGCTCTCCCTTGCTGCAAAACCGTCCCTCTTCAGCGAGGCTCCGTGCAAAGGCAAGGAATTTGCAGTGATGCAAGCGGCGAACGCACAGAGGAGACCAGGAGCTGGACTGCAGGCCATTAGCAAACGGGGGCTGGGACCCTCTGCCGTGAGCCAGCCTCTCTCCCCCTCCCTTTGCGGTCACCTTAAATGACATTACAACAGTCCCCGGGCTGAAGGATGGAGCGGTGGCATGCCGGGCCGCTGCAAACCATGCATAAGCGCTCGGAAAGGCGCCCTGGTGGGCGAGAGGGAGAAGAAAGCCGCGTGCCGGTTTTAGGGTGAACCCGGAGCAATCGAAGCCCGGGTGGGTTTTGCCCGAGCGCTAAACCAGTCGGCGAAGGCCTGAGTTTCTGCAGGCCGCGAGGCCGGCTGCAAGCTGAGCCTGCGGCACGCGGCGGGGGCGGCCGGACCCATCTGCTTTTCATTGCACGGCGGCGCAGTGAAGGCGGCAGGTGCGGCCGTTCTGCTGCAGGTAGTTTCGGGCCCTGCGGATGCCCGGTCTCTCCCCGTCCGGGAGGATGGGAAACCAAGCGGGCGCCGCCGGCGTTTGCCGCCGAGCCGGGCTGAAAGCAGGAGCCGAGCGCTTGGGCCAGAGCCAGCGCTCGTCGCGGAGAGCCCGGCAGCGCGGCCCCGGCTTCGCGAGACGTCTGGCGCCCCGCTGGCGAGCGCCGCGCCGGCGCCAGGGCTCCGGGCGGGAGCAGAGCCCCTCTGCCCCTGCAAAAGGAGCTGCCGCCCGTGGGCTGGGGGCAGAGGCCCGTGACAGCAGCTTCGCCCCCGCCGGGGCCCAGCACGCTGGCGGTGCAGGTGTTTGCATCCAGCCTCGGCGCGTGCACGGGGTGGCGGGGTCGGGACCACCCGGGTGAGTCGCTGGAGGAGACGGGAAAAGCCCGATTCCCCAGCCGGGCGCGAGCCACGGTGCTGTTAAGCGCGGGGTCGCCGGCGCGTGTGCCGCTTTGCTCCTTGGCTCGGCGCGGGCAAGGCTCCGGCTGGGATCCTACCGAGAAGCAGCCGAGCTCGACGGCCCAGTGCAAACCAGTTCAAGCGTTTGGGACGTGGGGCTGCTTCGGGCCCGGGGTGCGGCGCAGCCGTGCAGGTTGGGCTCCCCTCTGCCCCCTCGCTCTTCCCTCCCTGCTGCCTGCCTGGTCGCTCCTCTGTACGGAGAAAAGGCACCTGGAGGTGGCTTCTTCCCTTGTCTCCTAAGATGACGTCCCCGGCTGGGCCCGCGGAGAAGCCGACCTGGAACACCTCCTTCCTCTTCCAGGGCAGAGACGGGGCCACCATCTTCTCCGAAGACGCCGCCCTGGCCATCGAGTATTACCCTCACAAAGCGAGTGAGTGCTCCCCGGGCAGGTCCGGCCGCAGGCGTCCGCTGCCGTCCTCCCCGCGGCCAGGCGGGCGATGCGCCGGGGACGCCGGGCAGGGAGGTCCCGGGGCGGCCGCGGGCGGATGCAGGGCCGGGCGAGAGCCGTCCCGCCTGGAAAACCCTCGCGCCCCTCGCAGTGTCGGACGCCGAGAGCCTGCTCGCTCCGCTGGGCTACTCGGTGCTGCCGCTGCCCCCCGGCGTCTACCGGCGGCTGGCGGCCGAGCGCGGCGGGCTGCGCGTCGACGGCCTCCCCGTGCAGGTAAGCGGCGGGGCCGGGGCGGCGGGGACCCCCTGCACCCCCCCTCCGGCCCCGGCACGGCGCCGCCCGGCCGAACGCCCTCCCGCCTCCGTCTGCCTCCGCAGGGCACCAGCCTGAAGACGGCATCCGGGGCCGCCCCGGCCGTTCGGCTCTGCCTGCGGCTCGTCGGGTGCGAGGTGAGGCGCCGGGCAGGGTGACACCGGGGCGAGGGGGAGAAGAGGGATGCGCTCGCGAGCCGCCCCGCTCCCGCCGGAGCCGCCCGGTGGGAAGGGTTCACGGCACGAGGAGGGGGCCACATGCTCTGTGCATCCCGGCGATTCAGTCACTGCCGGCACCAGCCAGCTCCAAACCCTTCTCTCCGCCCCATCTGCCCAAAAAAAATTATATATATATATAAAATATCCCTGAAGTTAATTTGGGACAGGTCTGGATGCTGTGCTGGTGATTTCATTGCTGCGTTCCCCGGGGAGCCGCGCTCCGGGCCGGGGCCGGCTGGCGGGGCACTTTGCAGTGATTGCCCGGGGGGGTCAGCGAAAAGGGGGCTGCGCGTGATGAATTATTCACGTGGGTGTCACTAAGTGCAGAATTAATCCTTTCGCTTCCAGCTGGCTGCCGCACTAAATTATCACTCGCAGTCATGCGGGAAAATGCTGCGGAATTCATTTAGCTGATTATTGTTTTGATCTGGGAGCTGGAATTTTTTTTTTCCCCCCCTCTTCTTCCCCAACCTCTCCCTTTTCCCCACTGCCCCCCCTTGCCCCCCACCACGCACACCAAGCCCTGCCTCATTTCATGTGCGCGGGAGCTAGACAGGGAAGAAAACGCGGGGTGCCCGAGCCGGCCTCGGGCTCTGCGTGCTCTCGGAGCAGCCAGCGCGGACAAACCCGGCATCGAGGCAGACGCTGGCGGAATCGCTCCCGGAGTAGCCAGGAGGGAGGGCTGGGCAGTCCTGCAGGTTCAGCTCATCGCGCTTTGCATCGGTTCTTGTCCGGAAATAAAGGGATTTGGGGAGGGGGGGGAATACCCCGGGCAGGGGGCTGCCCCGGAGCCGCCCTCGGCCGGGGACGGGTGTCACGGCTAGGCGGGGGGCAATCCCGAGCGGAGCCCCTCGTCTCCCCCCGCCGCAGCCCCGGGCTTCGCAGGCAGCCGGAAACCTGAAGGTGCAGTACCCCAGCTCAGGGCTTAATCCTGATGAGCGGATCCGGTGGATCCCAATCCCGTCCAGATGAATGTGGCTTCCTGAAGAGGAGGAGCCCATACCGTGCCAAGGGCATGAGCCTTGGGACAGCGAGAAGGGGCCAAGCAAGCGGCAAGAGGCAAAGCAGGCAGCACAGGACCTGCCCTGAGCCGGAGAGGCTGCGCGAGGCCGTACCGGGGTGGGGGCCGCCTTTTTCCGTAAGGTCGTCCCGGGAGCTCAAAGAGCCACAGCATCGCCGGCCGTCTTCCCCCTCGCTCTGCATCCCGGCAGCAGCCGCCCGCCGTTCTGCAGCTCTCCCCAGCCAGATGGCCAGAGAACAGACTCGCTAAGTGAATTTTGCTCTTCTTGTTTCTTCCGTCTCTTTTTTTTTTTTAAGTGGAAAACTGAAAATTTATAACCTAGATTGGCTGGGCTTTTTTTAACAAACAACAGCTAAATAAAACCCTGGGCCATCTGCATTCCACAAACCACTCAGCGCCGGGCATAAATCACTGCTGCTCAGTGGCTCGGCGGCAGCAACGCCATTCCGCGACGGCTGTGGAAATCTAACAAATTCCTAACAGGGTCCCGGCTGCTCTCGGGACCACTCCGAGCTTGACTTTGGATGCCCAGATCGACACATCTGCGTCCAGCTAATGTAGGCAGCGGCAAGACTTTCTAGGAATAAGTGGTTCCCAAGAAATTGGACTCCTCCCCCAGTATTCCCTCAGGATCTCAAAATCTCTACCGCTGCCCTGCTGCGCTTGTGATGGCCGAGGGGGAGGAGGTTTCGATGGCTGCTGCTTTAAAAGCCAAGAGCCCCAACACGGGAGCTGAGCAAACGGGAGCCGGGTTATCCCGCGGGAAATTCCGAAATGGCAACGCTGGGTTTCATCCCCAGCTTGGATAAAGAAGCCAAAAATCACTGGATTTGTCGCAAAACCTAATGTGCCAGCTTGTTTTATTTTCTGCCTTCTTGCAAGTCTCTCTTTGGAGCGTGTAGCAGAACAAAAGGCTTTGATCGTTTCGCGCTAAAAAAGACAAAGAAATCAAAGCCTTCAGCAAAGCGCTTGCGTTTTAGCAAATCAATAATGTCTGTTGGTGAAAAACTGTTTCAGCAGAAAACCTTCAGCCAACTTGATTCAGTCGCAGTGTTGGTGTGCAAACACCATGGGCTTTCCCGAACCGTCATGCTCTGAAGGCGCGGTGATGCAAGCAGCCGCTGCTTCCCCCGGGGCCCTTGAAGGAGACCTCTTCAGTCCTCGTGGATGTATTCGGCACCCCCGTTTATTAGCCGGCCCTCTTTTGCGCTTTATTTTGGCCTGGCCTCATCTCGATCGGCAGCAGCGGTGCATTAGCCTGGGGCCTTTGGGGGTCACCTCGGGGCTCTGACACGCACTTGCTGAACGACCTTGGTCATGTCACCTAAGAGGGGTCTGCGGCAGCGCCGGCCGCCGGCGCCGGCTGCGCCTGTCCCTCTGCAGCGGGGCAGCGGCCGAGCCACCAGCAGCGCCGTGGAAAACCGCCGCGTTTCATCCCGCCTTGCCTGTTGTAGCGGGAAGCCTTTGGAGGAAGGGAGTCTCTGTCTTCCCGGAGCTGCCAGCTCCCGTCCCTGCAGCGCGATCCATGGCGCAGATTGAGCCTCGCTGGCTTAATCGCTCGCTGATCTAATGCTGCATCTTACAACCGTCAAATAAAGAGAAGAAAAGAACGTTGCTTTTTTTCCAGGCAAAGCGAAAGCAACAGGCGGGATATAACGTTGCTTAAACAGCCTTAATTTATGTAATTGCTGCCATTTAAAAACAGAAGCAGATCGGTGGCTGGCGTAAATTGTCACAGCTCCGTGGTGTAAAATTGTCACCGTGCCAACCCAGCAATCAAACCTTTTTTGGGGCTGGCGGAAAAATGTATTTGCAAGTGGCGGGGGAAATATTGCTCTGCGTTTCCCTTGCCCTCCTATTTCAGCCGGGCTCGAGGTGGCCCGTGGTCTGCCCTTAACGCTCGCCGAGGGCTCGGGGCTGCGCGCGGTGCTCTCAAAGCCTGATTTAATGCCTCGCTTGCACAGCTCCTTGTAAGCAGCCATCGGGGGTAGCTTGTAGGGGGGGAGAGATCAGGATTAATTAGCTAAGGGCTACAAAATCTGGCAACGAGGCCTTTCTCTGGGAAAAGCATCTTCCGTCGGTGCGGCGAGGGGAAGGACCGGCCAGTCCCCAATCCCCGCTGCCGCTTGCCCAACCTCGGTGGCCCCTGCCTCTCCGGGCCGTCCGCGCTGCTCCTGCCCCGGGAACGAGCGCGGCGGCGAGGAGCTCGGCTCGGCCGCCGAAAGCCCCGAAGCCAGGCGGCGGTGCAGGCGGGCGCCGGTGTGTCTCGGCGGGGATTTTTCCAAGCGAGGACCCCAGGCACGGGGACGGTGCCGTGTCGTGGCGGCACCCTGGTCCCCGGCCGTGTCCCCCGGCCCGGCCGGCGGCAGCCAGGACTCCACCGACTCCATCGGTTATTCCATTAGCTCCGGCTTGCCCCTCTAAGCGGATTAGCCGGCAGTCTATAAAAGCCAGGCGGACGGGAGGAGAGAGGGGCGCGTGGAGCCGAGCGCGGGAAATGAAGGGCAGCAAAATCGCATTACTGCCGCCGGCAGCGTCTGGCAGCAGTCGCACCGGCCGGCGGCAGCGCCGGGGCGGGATGTGGCCCGCGGGGCGGCTCGGGCTGGGTCTGTCCTGGCAGGGGTCAGCCGAGCGGGGGGGGGTCTCGCCTGCGCCCCCCTCCTGGGAGCAGGTGGTGCTAGGCCGGCGCTTATCCTTGTTCATCCGCCTCCGTCACCCCCGGGCGGGGAAGGTCGCGGGAGCGGGGCAAGCGTGCACCACCTTGGGCTAGCAGATCGCCCCTGCCGGCAAAGTCCCTGCCCGCCCGGTCCCCGGCCGGGGACCCTGGGCACCCGTGGCCTTCTCGGGGCTCCCGGGCGCCGCCGCGTGCATCCTTCCCTCCTTGCCCCGGACCAACCGGCACCGGTGCCTCTCCCTTTGCAGAGGCCGCAGACCTTCCTCAGCCCGTGCAGCCGCGCCGCCCTCCCCAGCCTGCATCCCGCCTCCCTGGCGAAGCCGGAGGGGGCCGAAGAGCCGCTGCGCCCTCCCGCGCTGCCCGGGCCCCCCGCGCAGGACGAGCCGTCGCGGGCGCCCCTCGGGGTAAGCTTCGGGCCGGGCGGGCTGCGCGGGAGCGCGGGGCGGCGCGGGAACCGAGCCCCACTGCCGCCCCGCGAGGGCAAGGCTCGTACCAATGACCGCGCGGTCCCGCGGTTTCTTTTCCCGCTCGCATCCCGCGGCGGCGGCTTGCAGAGGTGAACGGTGCCAGGAGCGCGGCGCTGCTTCGCGCATCATTGCCGGCGCCGCCGGCTGCTCCCTGTCCGTATGGCAGCAGCCGGGGTGGCGAAGGGCCGGGGCAGGCTGCAGCCCGGAATCGGGACTGGCCGCGGGAGCAGCGGGGCAGGAGGCCTGGGAAAAGCCGGGCGCCGTGGCCGGGGGCGCCTTGCTGGCAGCAGCGCTCGCTGAGACGACGGAGAGTGCCTAGATGCACCAGATTCGATCTAATTGCTCAATCCCAAATCCATTTAGCAAATTCTCTCCTATTACCGCCGCATTATGCTTTAGACCCCGGGCACCTCCATCTCATACCTTTTGGCTCCGGAAAAAAAAAAAAGAAAAGGCAGCTGCTCTCCTCTCCAACCCTTTGTATTGATAAATGGAGCTATTGGATGAATTGAAAACCAGCCCCCATGGCCGTAATATCTCCCTGCGCTTTAGCCATCTGGCTTTAAAAATAACAGGTCGTTAAAGCTCAACTCTGCTTATTAAATACCTGGGAGCGGGCGCTGGGGGAGGGCGAGAGGGTTTGCGCGGCTGGCTCGACGCGCGCTAGCTGCGCGCGAAGCAGGGCCTGCAAAGCCGCGCGGGGCCGGCGGGGCCGAGCCAGGCGCGAGTCGGGCAGCGGGGCCCGCAGGC
>NW_020449085.1:2496842-2498941 GCF_003343035.1 Apteryx rowi
GTCGTGCCGCCCCGCTCCTTCCCCGCGTGCCGCCTCCGCTCCCGGCCGCGTCCCCGCCGGCAGCTGGCTGACCCCGGCTTCCAGCCGCTGCCGTCTCAGCCGCTCCCCGCCTCGCCATTCAAGCTGAAACGCAGGAACAAAACGAGCTTTTTTTTTAAAAAAAGACATAAAGAAAAGCTGTTTTTCTCCCCCAGCCGCTTTAATTCCCGCCAATCCAGTGAGCTTTATTGCGTCCCTTTTTGTAGCAGCGACGGCTGCTTTATATCCAGCCTAATAGCAAGCCGTAATAAAGCGCACAAAGCGTGCGGAGGGGAATATTTATTTACCCCAAATCTAGCTCCAGGCAGGAAGGCTGCTCTGGCCTGCGAGTCTTTAGGGTGCATCCCCAGGGGAGCGTGTCCCGCGAGGACAAGGGTCAGGCCCTTCCCCAGCAGTTTTGGCTGAGTTCCCCGGCTCTCGTGCAGCACCAGCTTGCACCGGTGCCTGATATCGGGAGGGAAGGGTTTGCCCACAACAGGTTCATCCGCTCCGTCCTCACTCCGCCAAATTGCCCCGGGGCTCCAGAGCGGCCGAAACAGCCTTCCCGCATCCCCGTCTGCAGAGGAGCCGGCCCTGAGTATCCTGCCCCAAGTCGCCGCTGGGCGGCCGGACCGTCGGTAAACCGAGGGGAGGGCGGGAAGCGTCGCAAAGAGGTTTCGAGCTTTTAGAGGCGGCCCGCGGCAAGCCGGACCCGGGGGACTAAAGATGCCGCTGGTTCGCACAAAGCCCTTCCGAGGCCACGCGGCGTGGGCGCCCGCACCCGCCCCGCTCCGCCTGGCCGGGTTCTCTTTCGCTGGCTAAAAACGCTGAGTTTTGCTCTTTGTGTAGAGAACTGCCAGCGGAAGGATTGGGCTTTTGTTTTTTTTCCCAACCTGTGACAGCCCAATTTGCTTTCCTTTTGCTTTTTTCTTCCCCCTGAAGCGACGATTATTGTCACCCCGCCTGCGATAGCACCCGCCGGCACCAAGGGAGGGATGCGTGGCGGTGGCGGCGGTGGTGGCGGCGGTGGTGGCGGCTGGCGGTTGCAACACGGGGCGAGCGGTTGCGGATCGCCACCCGGCGCCTGCCGGGGCTTCCCGGATCCTGCTCCGGATCTGCCAATTAACGCCTAAATTAGAAAGCTGGGAAGATGAAAATGAAGCAACGTACGCGCGAGGGGGAGATTGAAAGTGCCTCCCCCCCCCCTCGCTGAGTGGGTTTGTGACTCTCTTAACCAGGCAATGAATAATTTACAAGCAGCAGTTCAAGATTCAGGGGGGTTTTCTCCCACCTCTTCAGACATTTGTTGCTTTTCCAAGTATTTCTTTTCCCACTCCCCCCGCCCGGGGTTCCGTGGTTCCCGCAATTCCCGTTTTCCCCAGCGTGGGATGCCAAAGGGCATCCTGCAGGGCTGGCGGCGGCAGCATAAACGGCATTCCTCCTTGCTGGCGTTTCGCTCCCGGCACCGCCTGTACCCAGGCAGCTGCATCACGTACAGTGACAGCCCCAATGTGCCACCGGAGCCCCAAAGGCGCCAGGGGGTTGGGACAGGGAGCACTGGCGGATACGGGAGCGCCTGGGCGGTGGATAGGGCTGGCAGCGTGGGGCCCCGCTGTCGCCCGAGGGCCATCTAGGCACGTGGGGACACCCGCCCGTGCCTGCTGAGCGGGGCCCTCTGCCTTGGCGCGCCACGAGGGGACCCCCAGCACGGCGCTGCTGAGCCCCGGCAGCTCCTCAGGACTGCTGCCGGCAGAGGTGGCCTGCTGGTAAAGGGTGAGGGTGCTGCAAGGGGAGAGGGTGCTGCAAGGGGAGAGGGTCCTGCAAGGGGTGAGGGTGCTGCAAGGGGAAAGGGTCCTGCAAGGGGTGAGGGTGCTGCAAAGGGAGAGGGTGCTGCAAAGGGAGAGGGTGCTGCAAGGGGTGAGTGTCCTGCAAGGGGTGAGGGTGCTGCAAGGGGAGAGGGTGCTGCAAGGGGTGAGGGTGCTGCAAGGGGAAAGGGTCCTGCAAGGGGTGAGGGTGCTGCAAGGGGTGAGGGTGCTGCAAGGGGTGAGGGTGCTGCAAGGGGAAAGGGTCCTGCAAGGGGA
>NW_020449085.1:2499266-2520767 GCF_003343035.1 Apteryx rowi
GGGAGAGGGTGCTGCAAGGGGAGAGGGTGCTGCAAGGGGCGAGGGTGCTGCAAGGGGAGAGGGTGCTGCAAGGGGAGAGGGTGCCACAAGGGGCGAGGGCGCTGGGGCCCTGCCCCCGCAGCCTCCCCGGCAGCCCGGCCGCGGTGCAGCCGCAGCTCCGAGTGCCACCTAGCGTCGCGCCGTGTCCCGTCCCGTCCCGTCCCGTCCCGCCGCCCGCCGAGCACCAGCGCCGCCGCCGCGCGGGTCGCTGCTTTCGCTAAACGTTCCCCAAACAAGGAGCTGCTCCAGCTGCGCGGGGCTCTAAAAATACCCAGGAGGCACTGAAAGAACCAGTTCAGGGTTTCCGCAGAGAAGGAGAAACACCGATTTTCCCCCCCCCCCTTTTTTTTTTTTGAGCTGCAGGATTTCTGCAAGCCGAATGCCGACCAAAACCCAACGGCGGGGTTTGCTGCAGCTGCGGGCCTGGCCCGCCGTACCCCAGACCCTGCCCTAGGGCCGCAAGACGTCCTTCCACCCCCCGAATTGTACCTGGCCGGGAAAAGAGGCAGAGGAGGCTGGGCAGCCTCCGCCTCGAGGGCCGAGGGCGCCCCGGGGGTGCGGGGCAGGGCGGGCACCGGGGGGGCTTGCTGGGCTGCAAGGCTCCAGGCGGAGGGCAGCGCTTCCGGGGAGGGGGCTGCAAAGCTGATGTGGGGTTTTGCTTATTCGGCATTAATACTGCAAATCAAACGGGTGGATGGAAACGATCGCCTGCCCTGCAGCGCTCGCTTTCTTCTTTTTGGGGACAGCCGACGCGGCGGCTGCCCCGGCTCGGGGCGGCTGCGAGCAGGCGAAGGAGCCGGTCTCGGCGGGTAAGGGCTGGCTTTCCCTGGCATGCCCGCAGTGCGGGATTAAGCCAATTAATAAAAGAGGCCCTTAAATCGGCTAATATGAATCCAGCTGATAGTGTGGCTCACTTCTCAAGGAGATTAAGGATTCGGCGATTTACTTCCCCTTTGATTTCATTAGCTCTTCGCGCCAGCGGTGATTAACCGGGTGCGGGAAGATGCTCTGCTGAGCGCCGAGCCCGACCGCCCGGACTGCGAATCCCCCTGCCCTGAGCCAGGGAAGGCAGAAATCAGGGAAAACCAGACAACCCATGTCCAAAAATAACTTTTTTTTCCCACTCAGTTCGAAAAGATTTTTCGGCACGCTCGTCCACCCTCCACCGGCAGCTCGACCTTTCCGAGCGCCAATGAACCACCCGAGGAAAGCGGCTGCCTCTGCATCCCTTCTAATTAACGAGCCACGTTAGGCCGGGCTCGTTAGGGAGATGCCGCTGAGCATTTGGAAAACTGGGCCCCAGCGTCACCGCCTCTCCCCCTGCTCCCAGGGCTTGGGGGCGATACTTTTCCCCTTCTTTAAATCCCAGCAGGAATCTTTAAATCCTGGCAGGAATCGAGGCTACCCCAATTCCTGAATCGTCTGGTCTCAGGAGGGGTTTTTTAGGTCCGACTCCGGTTTCAGGTTGCTGCGACCCATCCCGGGAGGAGGAAGAGGAGGAGAGCCCGTCCTCGTGCTGCAGGCGCCGGCTCACTCGGAGGCTGCTGGCGTTTGCTTTCAAAGCCATCCCACCTCTTTGCGCTTTGCTTTTTTTTTCTCGAGCAAAATAAAACATCAGCGACACGCAAGCGAGATGGGAGGGCTCGCGCTCCCTGCTGGCGAGGAGCAACGGCGTTCGTGAGCCTTATCTCGCCCGAGCAGGCAGCGGGCTTGGAGGCCGAGCTCCGCGGAGAGCTTGTCGGCACGCGGCGTTTACTCGTGTAATCTGGCGGCTTTTATTTCCCCGTTCGATACGCTATCAGCAGCCAGCAGCTGGGCCCGCCACCGAATAGCGATGGCAATCGCCCGCCCGAAAAGCGCCGTCCTGAAGGGGACGGGAGCGGGCGACGTGGTGTCTCGATTAAATTGAACTCCGCTCCCATTAAACGCTTTTCAGTACGATCCAATTAAGTCCCAAATTGAATAGCAACGCTCCGGCTAATATACCCCCCTCCACCCGCCCCCCCCGGCTCGCCGCCGCGGCCCCGTAGATCATGGCGCGCGGGAAGGGAGTTCAACGCGGGTTCAATCAGATAAAGCGCTGCTTCTCCGCGGCCTTTCGCCAGCCGGTGCCGGAGGCGTTTTGTGGGTTCCCAGGGAAAGGTGTTGCGGGTGAAAGCGGAAGAAGCCGCCAGGTTGCCCTAACCCGCCTCTCAGTCTAGGTGTACTTGCAGGGGGGGTCCGGGTGTTAAAGCCATCGTGCCCTGAGGAGCGTGAATTTGAGTCGGGAGCTTCGGGGTTTCACTTCGCTCGCGGGACCCTCCCGTCCCTCTCCCGTGGGACCCTCCCGTCCCTCTCCCATGGGACCCTCCCGTCCCTCTCCCGTGGGACCCTCCCGTCCCTCTCCCGCGGGACCCTCCCATCCTTCTCCCGTGGGATCCTCCCGTCCCTCTCCCGTGGGACCCTCCCATCCCTCTCCCGCGGGACCCTCCCATCCCTCTCCCGTGGGATCCTCCCGTTCCTCTCCCACGGGACCCGCCCGTCCCTCTCCTGTGGGACCCTCCCATCCCTCTCCCATGGGACCTTCCCGTCCCTCTCCTGCGAACGGTGCTGCGGAAGGAAAGTCGTCTTCAGGAGCATCCACAGTAGTCAAAAAGCGAGTTTTCACACAAATGAAGGGCTAATTATCTCCTGACGATTTCACGAGCTTTTGTTACAGAAAAGGGAATTTTTCCCTCTGATCTTCCTAAGCTGCTGCAGCAATTTTTCTCAGATATGCAAATCGGAGCTTATCCCATCTTCATAACAACGACGGAGTCGGGCTTGATATTCACCCGGGGACCCGCTATTTAGTGGGGTTGGGGGGGGGGATTGGGTTACAGATGAGGCTCGTGTGCTGCCTGGAGGTGCCGGTTTCAATGCCTCCGCGACCACAAGTGAAACGAGTTGGACCATTCTCAGCCTCTCCCCTTCGGACACGCAGCACCCGGGGAGGGATTGCCCCTGCCCGCAGCCGGAGGCGGCAAAGGGCCTGGTGTGACCGGGCATGCTGCGGCCACCACCAGTCGCTGCTGCCCGGGCAGGAGGGCAGGAGCGGGGCGAAGCTGCCTGCCCTCCCTGCCCTCCCTTGCAGGGTATCGCCAGACACCCGCCCCGTCCCCCGCGATTCGCTCTGCGCTTTGCCTTCGCCCCTCCGCAGGCGAATCGATTCCAGCGTTTGAAACTAATCGGCTACATCAAAGTGTCTCTGAGCAATTTGTTAAGTAAATAAAAAACTTGGCCTAGGCAAATATAGGAAGGGGGGGGGGGTGTCTCGTCTGAGCGGATGAAAGGCTCCGAATCCGCGTGGGTAATGGCTCTAACGGCAGGGAAAGCTTCAGAGAATTGTAAATGATGGTGGGGAGGGGGGAAATAAACACCAAGTGCAGGAGTTTCAAAGCTTTAGGCATTTCAGATGCGGATTCCCAGGCTTTCATCGCTGGCGCGCTGCAGGAAGAAGGCAGCTGCGGCCCCGGCCCTCTTAGAGAGCAGGTATAGGAGTACAGGGGGAGCGTGTCCGAGTACCCTTAACTCTGCCCGCCCCGACGGGCCCCTCCATTAGGACGGCGGCGATGTGGGAGCGCGGGGGGACCGGCAGGCTAAGGGCACACTGGTGCTGGCAGGGACCTTCGGAGCAGCACCGGTCTTAACGGCCGGATGGCTCAGTGCCCGGCCCGGCGGAGCAGCCGCCTCCGCGGTCCGGGCCGCGGGAGCCCCGCTCGGCGGGACACGGGAGCCCCGCTCTCGGCCTCGGCAGGCGCCGCACAAGCTCCGAGGCGCTGCCTTTGCCCCGGGCTCATCCCAGCACCCTGGGCAGCAGCAGCCAGCCGAAGGCAGAGGAAACGGCGAGCCCGCTGCCGTCCCCTGCGGTATCAACGGCACGGATAATCACGCCCTTCCCACGGCACACCAGCTCTGTGATGAAAAATTCACGGCACGGGACACGGCATCGCAGATCTGTGGGGGCTCCTGGCATCCCCGGGGCTGGCGCGGCCGTGCCGGTGCCGGTGCCGGGGAGCTGAGGTTGAGGGACAGGCTGAGGCTCAGGAGCTGGGACGGAGCATCCCGTTCGTGCCTTAAAAGCGACAAATTCAGCGCGGGCGTCACTTCTGCAGGGGTCTGGCGGGGGGGGACGTGGCAAAGCCGGAGCCCGGCTGCTGCCCGAGCCGAGGGACGATGGCAGCGGAGAGCCCGCGAGGAGGCAGGATCGGAGCGCCCGCGAGTCCCTCGGAGCTTAACCGAGCGTTTGAAACACGGGAGGAGCGCGCTGGGAGTGGGGAGCCCCCGCGGAGGAGCGGGCCACCCCGGTGCCCTGCGGCCCACATCCAACGCATGGAAATGAGCCACGGGAGCCGCGCCGCTGCGCTCGGACCCGGCAGGAGCCGCCGCCAAATTGCATCCTCCAGTCTCGCTGCTGGGAGCAAGGGATAAGGCGGAGACGGCTAAAGCGGAGCCAGGCCGGGGGGGGCCGGCGCAGGGCTCTCCGGCGGGGGGGTCCGGGCTGCAGTCACCCCCCCCAGCGGCAGCTCGCCGGTGACACCCAGGACGCTGGGTTCGGCCCGCGCGGCCGCACTGCTGCAGGGGCGCACGGGACGCTCTGCCCTGCCGGAGCCGCCGGCCGCTCCGGGCTGGCCGGGAGTCGGGGCCGCCCAGCAATGCCGGCTCGGGGCAACGCGAGCCGAGCGGGGGCTGCAAAAGCTGGAGCACCGAGCACCGCCTGCGTTAGGGGACCGGAGCAGGCGTCCTCCTCGGCTCGCCGGCCTCGCGGCGCTCGGCCAGAGCTCAGCGGTGCCCGGAGGAGCTCGGCGCTACAGCGCGGCCTCCCGCAGGAGCCGAACGGCTGCCCAGGCGCGTGCGGAGCGGCTGCCTGCGCGGGCCCTTGGGCTGCTGCAGGCGTCAGGGGCAGCGCGGGGGAGCCGGGGAGAGGGGGAACGGCCGGGCTGGACCCAGCGCTGCCTTTTAAAAGGGATCAAAGCGCACGCTGATGTTTCAGACAAACCTTTGTGGAGGTCAGCGCCAGTCTAACGGCATTCCCGTGTCCAGTGCCCTTGGCTCCCGCAGGAGAACCTGCTGGGGAAGCTGCAGACCCACGGACCGGCTGCAGCAGGGAAGCCGACACCTCGGCTTCCGCTGGCAGGAGCCGGGGAAATGCTTGTGCTAAAAGGATAGGAGCAGCCATAGGAAGCTGATGTGACTTGCACGGATCAGAGGGGTGATAAACACAGAAAGGTCGAGAGCCCCGTAGACGCAAATCGGCAGGGCACCCGCAGCACCCGCAGCACCCGGGGCGAGCCCGGGTTTGCACCCGCTCTCGGAGAGCCTTGTTTTGCCGGCGCCGCGTGCAGGACTGCAGCTCCGGACGCAGACGCGCCGGTGCCGGGCGGCAAGGGACCCGCGGGGCGCCCGCTGGTGCCGGGGAGGCAGCCGCGCCGCGGAGGTTGCTAAGAGGAGGTTTGTGTTGTGGCGACGGCAGCCGGCGCGGCGCGGCACGGCTCGGCACGGGGAGCCGGCCGGGCTTCGGAGCAGCCGCTGCCTTTCCTCATGCTGCAGCCCCCCGGCCCCGCCGTAAGCGTGCCGGCCCGCGCGGGCCCCTCGCCTCGCCGTGCCGCTCCGCGGCTGGCCGGCTTGCCGCGGCGTTCCTGTTTGCCGGCTCCCGGGGAGGGGGCATGCTGGAGCCGGGGCAGCCCAGGGCCCCGCTCCGCCGGAGCGTGGGGCCGCGCGGGAAGGGCCCATGACGTGGTACTACAGGCCCCTCTCCTCCACCGTGAGTCCTTGGGGGCATCATGGAGAGCTCGGCTGCGGGGGGAGCCGCGTCCCGCTCCGGGGCTGTGCAGCCCCCCGGGCTTTGTGGCAGGGCTGGATGCAGTTTTCCCGAGCCCTAAGCGGTGCTGGCGAAGCTGTTTGTTTTGCCCCGGGGGGGAGAGCGGAGAGCAGGGGGGGCTGCTGCAGGCGGTGGGGATGGGGGTGAAGGCGGGGAGATGGTGTGTCCAGAGGAGGCGGGGGGCTCGGCTCTCCTCCGTTTGGGGGTTATTCCCGGCACGTGCCTCATTTCCCCCCTCGGCTCTGCTGTCTCCTCGCAGCTCCAGCAAGGTGATGTGTCCCTCCCGCCTGCCGACGCCGTGGCTGGGATCCTGCCCGGAAAGCAGCCATTCCCACGGGAGACGGGAGCACCTCCGGAGGAGCAGAGGTACGGGGGGCTGCGCGCCCCTGGGGCTGCAAACCCCCCCTCGCTCGCAGGCGCCTCCTGGGCTTCCTCAGCTCCTTGGGGCTGCGGGGACTTTGCTGCTAAAGGAGCAACAGCGGGACCAGGTCGGGCAGCATCCCGCCTCTGGGCATCTGTGCCCAGAGCTCGGTCCCCCCTTCGGCAGCCAGGTGCTCCCATGGGATCCCCCAGTGACCGTTTCTCGGGGGGTTCCCGCCTGACTCCCCCCGTTTTGCCGAGGTGCATCTCCTCCTGCTGCGGGGCAGTGCTGTGCCTCCGGCTGCCGAGGGCAGGGGGTCTGTGCGGCCCCCATGGGCGCAGCACCCCTGCACCCACGGCCCGTGCGAGGCAGCACCCCTGCACCCGCGGCCCGTGCGAGGCTGCACCCCTGCGCCCGCGGCCCGTGCGAGGCTGCACCCCTGCGCCCGCAACCCGTGCAAGGCAGCACCCCTGCACCCGCGGCCCGTGCGAGGCTGCACCCCTGCACCCATGGCCCAGGCGAGGCAGCACCCCTGCGCCCACGGCCCATGTGAGGCTGCACCCCTGCGCCCGCGGCCCGTGCGAGGCAGCACCCCTGCACCTGCGGCCTCTCTCCCCACCGCCGCCGCCGGCTTTGCCCCCCTCCCGGGGCCGGCGGCGCGCAGAGCGTGGCAGGGTGCTGCGTGGCTTCCTGCACCCTCTGCTCTCTGCTCCGCAGGTGGCCGGACGGCGCCAGGGACCAGCGGGAGCAGGTGAGTGCCGGGGAGCCGGGGGGCGGCACGGGCACCAGGTGCTGGCTGCCGGCAGCGTCTGCCTGCTCCTTCCCCCTCTCTCTGCCTGCTCTCCGAAGCGGCAAGGAGCTCCCCAAGGCTGCGCGCTGCCGCTGCGCCCACCCTCTGCCCCCGCCGGCCGGCTCGCGAAGGCCGGTCCCAAGGCTGCCAGCCCGGAGGCCGGCGGAGCTGCCAGGCACGCGGCTCCGTCACGGCCGTCTCCCGCCAAGGCCCCCGCTGATGCAGCTGCCGGCGGGACCGACCCTGCACGTGCAGCCCGGCTCTGCCACGCGGCCCCGCGGGGGGCAGGGGCAGCGGCGCCGCTCCCCATCCCACCGCCCCGCTGCTCCGCGGCCGGAGGGGTTTCTAGAGGCCGTTGCGGCCGTTTCTGCAGCAGGCGCTATTGCACAGCTTTGCATCATGAGGTGCAAACCCCTGGTGGGTTTTTTTGGTCCGTGAACTTTTGCAGTCTCCCTCTGAACCCACACGGCAAGCGGTGCCACAGCTGCACCTACAACACAGACCTCAGCATGCAAACCCATTCCTCCAGCAGATCCAGGCTGATCTGTATAAAAGATTTGCCCCTCCATCCTTAGCTGCTGCCTCCCCTGCTTTTAAGGACTTGCAAAGCCCCGTGACATCAGCCAGGACCCAGACTCGGGGCAGGGTTCGCCACGGGCCGGAGCCAAGCCGGGCAGCGTGGGCAGTCGCAGCACGGTGCTCGAACCTGGCACAAACGCCGGGCAGGCCCCTGGCTGAGCACCCTGCGGGCGCACGGGGCTGCAGGGCGTTCGGCTTGGCCTCGCTCCAAGGGCCGAGGGTGCTGGAGGGGTCCAGGCTGGGTGAAGGAGATGCTGGGTGCACGTGCTGGGATTTATTTCGGCAGGGAGGCAAGCTGGGACCTATCCGTACGAGAGCCCCCGTCGTGCAGGCGCCAGCCAAGGCCACGTCCCCAGCCCTGGCGGTTATTGCACCAGAGGGAGCGACTGAGTCCAGGGGGACCCTCAAGTCCCATCGACTCGGCTGGGAAAGGCGAGGGGGCCCTGCGAGAGCCCCAAGCAAAGGGCCCCCCCCCCCAAGCCCAAGCTTGGGCTGGCGAGACGTGCCCGTGGCTCATGGCCAGGGGTCAGCTGTCCCAACACGTGCCAGGCTCCTCATCCATCCCGCAGGGCTGTATTTGGCTGGCCGGCTGGCCAGCTGTCCAGGGATGCGTTGGGGACAGAGGATGGGTGAACTGTCACTGGTGCCCGGAGCCGTGCCATGGGCAGAGGGCTCCAGCGTCCCCCAGGGACTGAATGGGGCCCTGGTAGGTGCCGCTGGGAGCTGAGCACCGTCCCGCTGGGAACGTTGGCAGCCCCTCTCCCTGCTGCGGCCCCGACCTTGGGGAGGGCCGCGTGGAGCCCTGTTTTGGTTTGCTCCGCTGCTGAGATAGGGCCGCGCGGGTGCCCTTGCTGCGGGGGCTCTCACGAGGTGCCATGGCAACTTTATCGTCCTTCTGCCTGTCTGAGAGCCAGGGAGGGGGAAGGGGAACCGCAAGGGAGAGGCGCTGAGATGCCCTCTGTCCACCTCCCCACCTGATGCCACATCTGGAGCTTTAAAAATGTGCTGAAACAACAGCTTATTGCTGTGGCTGAGTCCCAGGGATCTGTCGGCTAGGTACCTTGGCATCTCCTCTCCAGCCCAGACAGGTGACATCCCAGCCAGTGTCTGGTGGCCCCTGCAGCACCACTAGCAGCCAGGCAGAGCTGCTTTGGGTGGCATGAGATCCTGAGCTGCAGAAAGCCCCTCCAGGGACATTCATTGGCGCTTGTGTCCACCTTTGGCCCCAGCTCCTGGCTCAGACCAACTACTTGTCACATGGAGAAAAAAAGCCAGCCAAGTCAAGGCATTGAAGTAAAACCAGAGGCGAGCAGAAGCTCGAGCCGGTGCCTGAATTTCAGCCACAGCCAGGGCCAGAGCACTCACGGGTTGGTTCCCCTCAGAGAGCCACCACGGTCCATCCTGCCTGAGGACAAGTCTTGGCAAGGAAGGCATCCCTGGGGCTTCGAGGCCAAGGCCGATGGCTAGGAGGCAAGAGGCTTGAGGGTCAACCTCCAGCTCTGCCACAGCTCTTCTCCATGTCCCCAGGGGAGTTGCCTCTCCTCCACAGGGTGGCAGGAAAGATGGGGAAATGCTGGGGAGTCTGCCAGAGCAGTGTGTTGGGATGGAGGGAGAGGTGGATGGAGGGAGAGAAGAAGGATCACTGGAGGGACAGAAGGAGAAGGATGGATGGAGAAGAAGAGATTAGATGGTTGGAAGGGAAGGAGGATAACTGGAGTTTTCTTAGCCTCTCCATGGTTGGTCTAACCCTCAAGACATCTGGGCTCTATGGGGCTCTCCCCATCTGTCATTGCCCTGGGGCTGGGGTGAAAGCCCACGCTGGCAGCAGGCGATCAGCAGGATCCCTTCTGGGATATGCAGGAGACGAACAATTACCGCCTGGCGCTGGAGCGGATGGCAGATGACATCCTGTCCCTCCGCCAGCACGTCACAAGCCTGGAGATGGAGAACAGCAAACTGCGGCGCAGCCTTACAATGCACGAGGACCTGGGCCGCATGCTGCTCAGCGACATTGATGTGGATGTCATGACCAGGGCAGAGATCATGGACAGGATTGGTACGGGCAGCAGGGGGGGCAGGAGGGTGGCAGTGAGGGACACTGCTCCCTGCCCTCATGGCTGTGCATCCCAGGGGCCAAGGGTGCTCGTGCTCTCTTGCAGCCACCCTCAAGCACAAGCTGGCATCTGGCACGGTGGAGATGAGGAGACTGAAGGACCGCGTGCAGCAGCTGCAGAACGAGCTGATTCGGGTAGAGATGCCGGAGGGTTTTCCGGGCACGGGGAGCAGGGAGGGAAGGCGCAGAGCAGTGCGAAGGCCGGGGTACGTGGAGGGCCTGCAAGCTGGAGGTGTTGGGGCTGTGCATGGCCCCTGCAGCCTCTGGGACCCTCCTGCCCTGAGCAGAGATGCAGTACCAGGACAGGCTGGACCCCAGCAGCATCAGCGACTCCTCCATGAGGCTTTCCCTCCCCTGTCTTGCACCCTAACCTCTGAGGGCCGGGAGAGGCAGAGGTGCCCCGAAGCTTGAGACACAACACAGGGTCCCCTGGCTGCTCATTCTCTTCCCTCCTACTAGAAAAATGACCGGGAGAAAGACCTGGTGATGCTCCAGAGAGTCCACCAGCAGCAGCAAGCCGCGCTGAGGAAGTACCAGGAGAAGATGGCCAAGATGAAGGGCCTGGAGGAGACGGTGAGACAGCAGGAGAAGGTGAGTTGGGGCAGGCTGGGAGCGAGAGGGGCAGGCAGGGGGGCACAAGGCTGGGCAGCCCTGGCCCTGGGCCACATACTCCCAATAGATGCCCGCGGTCCCTCCTGTCCCCTTCTGTATCCTGGGAAAAGGCTACAGACACATGCTGGGAAGCCCCAGCTATTGGCTCTAGGGAGATGGCTGGACACAAGCCATCCTGGGAGAGAGAAAAGGTAAAAGAGAGTGAGAAGGAAAATGCTGCCCTGGTCAGATAGAGATTGGGGCAAACCGGCAGGGAGAGGAGATCCCAGAGAGGGGCACAACCACCTTCCTTTAATGCCTGCAAGCTGATGTCTTCGAGATTAAAGACACCATCCCTCCCCGGCCAGGCCCTGGCACTCAGCGCTCCCGAGGCAGGAAGGAAGAGCGGGGGCGAAGGAATGCAGCGGGACCCAGCCCCTGCCCGATGGGATGGCTCTGCTCTCTCCCGCAGGTGATCCAGACGATGGAGCGGATGCTGGAGGAGCGGCTCTCTGGGGCAGGCAAGGGCACTGAGAAGCCAGCGGGTGGGTGCAAGCAGCGCCGTGGGGAAGGGGCTCCTCAGGGTGGGAGGGTCCCGGTGCTCTCTGCATCCTCCTGTTCTGGTCCCGCAGGTGAAGCCCTGGCCGGGGAGCTGTACAGCACGCTGCTGGCCGAGAACCGCAAGCTGCGGGAGGAGCTGGCGAGGCCCCGGCACCCCTCACCCCCCACCGCTCCGCCGCCGCAAGCCTTGCCGGTGAGAGCGGGCAGTGGCATGAGGGCTCGGGGATGGGTGGGCAGAGCCGTGGCACCCGGCATCGCCGGGAGAGCAGGGAGAGCAGGCGCCTGCTGGTGGGACACAAGCCTAGGGCCACCACGTGTGGCCGGTGTGGGTCAGGTGCCTCTCCATGGGGTGGCAGCCGCAGCCGTCTCCCATGGCCAACCCCCTGTGAGCATGGGGACAGGAAGGGAGCTGACACCGCTTTGCATTTCTGCTCTCCTGCTTGTCCTCTTCAACCTGCAGGACGTCTTCGGCAGCTCGGAGAAGCTGTCCCTGCTGGCCAAGCTGGAGAAGGCACAAGCTCGCAGCCGTGTCCTGGAGACTCAGGTGAACCTCACTCGCTCCACCAGCACCCCGTCCCTCCCCGCTCTGGTGCCGCGCACCCAAGGACACCCTTGGCTGCCCACCCTCGACCACCTCAGCCTCCCACCCTCTTCCCCCCTGCCTTGAGTCCCCCCGATCTCTGTCACAGCTGGAGGAGGCCGCCAGGAGATGGGGACGGGAGAAGCAGGAGCTCAGCACTCGCTTGCTGGAGCAGGACCATGGCTTCAGGGCCTCATCCTCCAGCTTTGCCCATGACCCCGCCGCGGTGAGTGCCTGGGGCTGAGGCCCCTCGTGCAGGCACTGACCAGCCTGGCCAGCCTGCGTTAGCCAGGGATTGTCGAGCTATGAAATGAGATGTATTCTCATTTCCCACCAGAAGATGCCACTGGACCCCGTGGCTCCCATGAGGAGACACCAGACGCTGGACCCTCTGCCCTAGCCTGTGCCAGGACCGGAGGAGCAGCAAGACCGTGAGAGGTTTCGCCTGGTCTGTGCATGTCTGCCCTTCATCTCCCCACCCCGGGACATGCTCTGTACAGGACTCCGGAGAAAGATTCAGAAACTATTCATGCACGTAAAGAGTATCCAGTGCTTTTGCTGCATGACTAAGTTACAGAGCAAATCAGAGGGGAAGCAAAACGTTAGCAGATCTCGGAGCAGCATGACCGCTGGTCCCCGCGTGCTACAGGCAGGATGTTCCCCCAGCCTCTGGGGATGCGCGGAGCAGCGCCGAGGTCTGCGGGTGCCTCAAGCAGCTACAGCAGGGAGCTGGCAGTGCCCGGCGAGGCTGGGATGGGCTGGGGAGGGACACCACCGCATCATGCCTCCCTCTGCTGCAGACCCCTTTTCCATGGTGAGCATAAAAGCAGAGGGAGCTGAGACACGGGAGGGGATGTGCCTCAGGGCTCCTTGCCCGCTGTGAGCCCACCCCGGGGCACGGGCGATGCTGGGATCGGGTTCCTCCAGTTTATCTCCCCAGTGGCGTAAGCGCAGCCTTGAGTGAACTGGAGCAGAGGCAGGGGGGCACAGAGCCAAGGCTGTAGCCATGAAAGCTTCACCGCTTTCTCCCAAATCATATTCCTTTGCTGGAGTCTTGCTGTAACATCATAGGGAGCTTTCCAGGACATAAAGCATGTGCCAAGCTGTCAGAGACATGCAGGCGCAAATCCCCTCTAACTGGGACCAGCTCGGTCCAACGCCCGCTGTCGCAGCCCAGTCCCGGGATTGCCAGGGAATGGGCTCTTCTGCCCCCTCAGGCCTGGGACTTCAGAGGCCTCAGGGTGAGGTGGATGGGTTTGTCCGGGATCAGGATGAGATCAAATTTGGTCCCAACTTCCACGGCTCTCTTGGTTTCAATCTTGAAATTCTCCAGCATCTGGAAGGGAGGAAAAAAGCAGGTGGAAAATGCCAAAGATGAAAAAACCCAGAGGTCCCAAGGGCCAGACAGGGGCTGGTTTCCCTCAGCGCCAGCTTTGGCACTGCCCAGGGCTTTGCTGGACTGGGAGCTCGGCTCTTCATCACCCCTCCCGGCTAGAAGATACTGCTGACACGACCAGGCTGTGCTCACAAGGCGCATGAGCCCTCCTTGGTCCCTGACCACGTCCAGCCCTGGGACACCGCGCGTACTCGCAGCAGCAGCGCGCTCAGTGGCGAGGGTGGTGACAGGATCCACGACTTCCCTGCTCCACTAAGACCCACTGCCAGGGTGTCAGCGCGTGCCCCAGGCTACGCCGCGTCCCCCAGCGGTGCCGCGTCTGAGCGTCTCGCAGCCTTGCGCTGTGCCTGGCAGAGGCTCCGACGAGGTGCTGAGCGCCAGCTCTGCCCGGCAGTGCCCGTCTGCGGGAGGCGGCGCGCCGGGGCGGTGACCCGGCCTGGCCCTCCGGAGCTGCGGAGGGAGCAGGGGGTTTCCTGCCCCGCAGCAGCCGGGGCGCCCCAACTCCCCCACCCCGCGGGGGCTGGGGTCTGCTAGCAGCAAGCTGGCTTACGTGGACGAGGAAGAGCTGCATCTCCAGCTCGGCGATCCTGCGGCCCAGGCACTGGCGCGGCCCAAATCCGAAGCCCAGGCCCTTGAAGTATTTTGAACCCGTCGCCAGCCAGCGCTCGGGGTTGAACTGCTCTGGCCTGGGGAAGACCTTGGGATCCCGACCCATGGCATAAAGCCCGACCTGCACCAGTGTCTGCGGAGGCGTGAAGAAGGATGAGTGCCACGGCCTCCCCGCTGCTCTGCCACCCCCTGCTGCAGCCACACGGCTTCATCTGTGCTTTGGAAACCAGCAGTGCCAGGGCCACGCGTGGTGGGGGAAGGTGGTGCTGGGCTGGGCACCCCTCCCTGGCCACAGCCAAGCGCCACAGCTGCCCCACCAAGCTGCCTGGCTGTGCCCAGCGCCCCGGATCTCCTGGGTCCCACCTCTGTTCAGAGTCACTTCCAAAGCAGAGAGGGGCTGAGGAAAGGCCCTGTTTCCGTGCTCCCTGCGTGCCTCTTCTCCAGGCTGGGCTGCTCACCTTGGGGGGGATGCAGTAATCCTGGAGGATGACCTCTTGTGTGGTGTATCGCTGCAGGGTCACTGCCACGGGGTGGAGCCTAGGGGAGAGGGATAGTCAGGGGAGACGTCCAAGAGGCCCCCCCTGTGCCGTGGAGGATCCCCGTGCACCAGTGGGGTGTCACGTTCAAGAAGGACGGTATGGCTAGGGGACACTGGTCCCCTCCACCCCTCTCTGCAGCGTTAACCCACACTGAGCACTGGTTGTGCATCTTTTCCAGACTGAGCCTTGCAGACTGCCTCCCGGGGCACTGCAGAGGTTGCTGAGAGGTGACCCGCTCACCACCTTGGAAAGGTGCCCTGGGATGGCGGTGATCTGCGGCAGTGCTGGACATGGGTTGGTGGCTCTCTTTTACAAGGATCAGCTGCAAGACACCCTGCCACAGGAGCTCATTCTCCTTGGACAGCAGGGAGCTGGGGAAGCGCGAGTCCCACGCATGCTGTGGGATTCCCACGGTGAAAAGGAACTGGAGATTTGGGCAGTAGAGGGAGGAGGGTTGTTCTTGTCCCCTGCCAATGCGGGGAGAACCAGCTACTGCCTCCTGATTACCTGAGCGTTTCCTTGATGGTGGCTTTGAGCAGCCGGATGGTTTTCAGCATCTTCACCCTGTCTCCCTCTGCGTCCCGCTTGGCGGCCAAGATCTCTGCCCTCAGCTGCTCCTGAATGCTCGGGGAACGCGCTAGCTCGAACATGGCCCACTGGAGCGTCATGGAGGTCTGAAACAGAGCAGAATGGCCAGAGCTCAGAGCTGCCTAGGACCCGACCCCCGAACAAGTCCCGCCTGGTCCTTACCGTGTCCACTCCTCCTGCCATCATCTCGGTGACGCTGGCCTTGATGTCGTCCAGGGGCAGCTTGTCCTGCATGAGGAGGCTGGAGAGGATGCCCGTGTACTCCTTGGTGCTCTTGCGGTGCAGCCGGAGGTCTCGGTAGACATTCTGAATGCATTTGTCCGCTGAGGAGACACAGGCAATGCACTGAGCGCCCTGCAGAAACCCAGCAAAGTCTAGGCCTGGCAGGGGGCTCACAGGCTGCCTGAGCAGGACCGTGGGTGGTCCAGGCATGGTCCTGGTGCTGCAGGTGGCAAATGCACCGTAGGACATTGCTGTCCCCAGGCCAGTGGCTTTTCCATTCGAGTTGCCCTTGCAGCAGAGCACTGGCTGGCTGGGCACAAGAGGCTGGGTGGTGAGGGTAACATGAGGCATACACCCTGCAGGAGGTTTTTACCGGGTGCCAAAATTTCTCTGATCCCACAAGCCCCTCCAGGAGAGCTGGCTCTGATGTTCCCATCAAAGTGATGCCCATAATGTGCCCTTCACCCCTCCCAGATGATTCCCAGTTGTTCCAACACCACCAGCTCCTGTTGAGTAGATCCCACTCAGAAAGCCTTCCCAGCCTTGGTGGCCCTGCAGCCTCCGTGTGTGCCCCTGATCTGGGCAGCTGGCCCCAGGAGAAGGTTTCCACGCAGGTCCAATGAGGATGTGCTCTCGAGGTTGTCCTCCCCCCGGGCAACACACAGGGCTGGCGGTCCCAGCATGGAGGCACATGGCGGAGGAAGGCTCACCCTGCATGAAAATGGCATCCCACGCTTGGACGTGGTCCCGCCACGTCTTGGCATTGAGGCGGCGGAGCAGAGCGGGCGGGATGTAGAGCATGGGCGAGGTGGTGTGGAACATGAGGGTCACGGCATCGATGAAGCGCTGCGCCTCGGGGTCCACGAAGTCCTGCAGGAGGCCGAGCCGCTCCCCATACAGGACGTGGCACACAGCTGCAAGCACAGCACGAGTGAGGGGCCCAGGCTCTCCCGCAAGCCCGGTCCTGTCCCCTGCAACCTCCCAGGTCCCTCCTGCCCTGTGGAGGCTGCCTCCAGCCTTTCCACAGCTAAGGGGGCCCCTGGCCTGTCCTCCTACACTCCTCTGGCTTCACAGGACCATGGAGGCATCCCCTATGGGGTAGAGCAGTTGATGACCCTTCTGTAGATGATAAAGAGCTGTCCAGCTGTGAAAGTCTCAGCTGGATCTTGTGTGTAGCTGAGAAGGTGTCCTGAAGTGGGCAGTGACCCCCCCCCCTCACAGGCCCCTTGTTTGGAGAGAGCTTGTCCCTTTAGACCCTAAGTTTTGGGGGGAGAAACATGTTTGGCCATTCTGAGGAGGAGGCTGGGGGAAATGCACCACGTTGCCCATGTCAGACACCATGCAAAGGCGTAGTTCAGAGGCAACATCTCTCCTGGAGGAACTCAGCCTGGCTTCATCTGGGTCAGAAGCCCGGAGCACTCACACTCCAGGGCAAAGCGGAAGAGCTCGTTGGTGAAATCGGCCGTCCAGCGCTCCCGGCCGCTCTTCTTGATCTGCACTCGGGCCCGCTGCACGAAATCCTCCCCCACCTCGCTCAGCAGGGGCACGAAGGAGTCCATGACCTGCGGTGACAGCACCTCCTTGTTCAGGGTCAGGCGGTCCGAGCGCCAGGCCTCCCCTGTCCTGCGAGACACGAGGGAGAGCTCTCAGGGGCAGTGGGTACTGGCTTCCCCATCCCTCCCTCTGCCCCGCAGGGTGCCCATGACCCGCTCCCCCAAGGGCACTGCCAGCTGGGGGCCTCTCATGTCCCTGGTCACCATCTCGGTGCTCTGTCATCCCACCACCCCGTGTGCCGGGGTGTTTCTGCCCTGGCGGGTCCCGGCAGGGCTCTCAAGCAGGGCACCGCAGAGCAAGCAGGTCCCATTTCCAGGGGTGAGGAGGGAACCTGTCGGCCAGGCGAGGGTGATCTCCCCCGAGCGTCCCTCACCAGCCTTCCCCACCTCCTCACTCACTTAAGGAGCACGCCGTAGGGCTTGTTGCGGAAATCCCGGTAAGCCACCCAGGGCGGCACGCTGAACCTCTCCGGCAGCATGCCCTCGGACTTGAAGAGCGTGGCAGCGTCGTGGGGGCTGATGATGTTCACGCTCTCGTAGACACCCAGCTTCTCCCTGCGACAATCAGGACGAGGTCAGGAGCACCAGCGCCACCCCTGCCCGGGCCCTGCGTCGGGGTTTGCAGCCCCTCTGCCTGCAGTGCGACTGCCAGACCCACCTCCCCAAATCTGCAGCCCACCGGGTAGCACCCCCCAGGTGTCCTGCCTATGGGCCCAAGCCTGGGAGATGCAGCAGCTCTGGGAAGCGCAGCTGCTCAGCACCAGCCAGGATCCGATCCTCAGGGCTCTGGCAGGCACAGCTGGAGCAGAGACCTTGCCAGGTTAAATCCTTCAGGGAGGAATTTGGCCCCGAGGATGATTTTTTTTAAGGAGTCAGGAGAGAGCAGGATTTCAATGTAAAGCGGTGGCTGCTGTGAACCAACGCAATGCCCTGGAAATCTTTGGGGCTACCCTGATTTACACCACTGGTAGATGTGTCCCATACCCTTGGGTCAAAAAATGTATGCCCCAACCAGGGCCAGTCCTTGCTTGGGGCAGCAGGGAACATGCAAGTGCTAACGCAGCCGGGTGCCCCCCTTCCAGCCCATCTACGTGAGGATGTCGGTACCGAAACCTACGGAGATCAGAGGGGCAGAGGAGGGGGCACAGAGACCTTCTCCAGCCCTGCTTCTGCTTCCTCCTAACAGCCTAATATCCTGCCTACAGTCTGCACCTGCAAGGCGCTAGCTGAACCTTTGCAGACCCTGCTGCGGCCCCTTCGCGCTGCATGAGCGCCCGCAGCCCCCGTGCCGTGCAAGGACTCCCACCTCTCGGTGCTGCACGTTCACACGCAGACCCCCCCCCCCGGCCCTCCGCAGCCCCCTGCCTCGCCGGCTGGTGGGCCAGGGCAGGAGAGGAGCCCCGGGGCAGAGCTGGGAATCCCACAAGGTCCCCGACCCGCCAACTCAAACCGGCTCCAAGCAGCCGGCAGCAGGACAAGCCCGGAGGAGACCCTGCTCAGCACCTTACCTGTAGATGGGACCGAACTCCTGGAACTTGCGGGCCATGATGTTATGGATGTTGTGAAAGCCGCCCTCCTGCCAGAAGCGGTAGAGGTTGAGCCAGCCGGCTTTCCAGTTGCCCGGGAGCTGGTTGAAAGGCCGAGCCGCCGTGGCTGGGGCCGGGGCCGAGCGCAGCTCGCCGGCGGCCACGTGCACCCGGCGGCAGCCCGCCGCTTGCCCATCGGGGCTAGGAGCGTATCTCCGCAAGCTGCGAGGTTTGGGCACGGCCCTGGCCAACATGACGCGCGGCCGGCAGAGCGACCGAGCCCGGCGGCGGAGGATTGCCTGCGGGCTGCCCCGGCTCCCGCAGCCGCGCTCTTATCCCGCCAGCCGCGGTGTCAAGGAGAGGAACTCCGCAGGGAGCGCGGCGCCGGCTCTCCCGCCGCCGTGCCCGCCTCCTCGTGAGTCACGGCTCGCCCCGGGCCGGCGCGCGGCCCCTCCGGGGTGCGCGGCAGGCAGGCGAGGCGCGCCGGGGGGGCTGCCCGCTCCCGTCCCCGGCGCCGCTTTCCCTGCAAAGGCAGGCAGAGCTCGAGCGACGCAAGGAAGGCGCAGGTCAGCGGAGAGCACTGAAAACCTGCAGTTCGCTTCGGGTGGGAGATGCCGGCCCTGGCGAGGGAAGGGCTGTGAGCTTTATTTTGGCACTGGCACCTGGGAGGAGCAGAGCTCCTCTCCCATCACCTCTGCAGAAGGAGGTTGGGGGGGTGGGGGGGTTTCCAGAGGTTATAAAGATCTCGAGAGCGGCGGCGCTACCCCAAGGCCTTGAGCAGGGGTGCTGAGCGGTGGCACGCTGAACCCCAGGAAGCACAAACGCTACCACAAGCATTTGGGGTGAAAACCAGCACCCAAGCGCAACAGGAGAATTACGTGTTTTGTTTGGCACCGAACGCTAGGGATCACTTGGGCACTGACTCTCGACACCCTAGCTTGGCCTTTGAGCGCATACTAAATAACAGAATTAAAGTTTGAAGTGATCTAGTGAGCTATGGGAAGGGGCAGGCCTCCATCAGCCAGGTACTGCGGGGGGTCCCAGCATCAGTGGTGGGGCTGGGGTGGTCCCGGTGCCCATGGGGCAAGGGAGCAAGGGGCGACAGTGGGGTTTCAGGTGCTCATGAGCCTGAGGGGTGCACGGGGCGACAGGAGCAACATGTGTCCAGCCCAGAGTCACTGGAAGCTGGGAGACTCAACCCCAAACATGCAAAATATCATGGGTTATACCTAAAAAAGTTCATGACTGCTCAAATCGTAAGATTTATCAGTGAGTCATTGCACACCCAACTTCTCTGGGGTTTCTTTTGTGCCTGCCTTCTGCTGTTAACCTCTCCCTCCCACGTTCTTCACCTCTACACCCAGGCAACCTAAAAACAACGCCCTTTCAGCTGTCCTCCTGCACGCCACAGCCTCCGGCTTTCCATGCCCGGCGGCTCTCGTACGATCACGTCGCCGCCTCGGGGCAGGGGCAATCGCCCCCCCCCCCCCCGAGCTGGCGGATGCGGGGGGGATGCCAGCCGGTCTCCCCAATCCCAGAGCAGCTGCAAAGACGGGTTTGGGAGCACCGGCTGCCATCGAGTGAAATAACCCCCAAAGCCGTCCCGGGGAGGCTGCCGGGAGGGGACGGTGGCTGAGGGCGAAGCGGCTCTTGCGGGGTGCGGTGGGCGGCTGATGGCCCCATGGAGCCGGCCGACGGCTCCTGCAGCTGAGCGCTGCGTGCGACACCGGGCTTCTTCCCTCTCTTTAATGAAACCCATCTCTTTGCTGCCTCCCAGCAGGCCCAGTAAGGCCCAGTCACGACCAGCAGGCAGTGACGTGTGGGGCCGGGGGCTCTGTCCCAGTCGGGGATCACGGGGACGCCGCGGTGGGCATTGGGCAGTTTATCTCGCCCCCTCCAACGCCGGAGCAGGGATCGCTGTGCTGGGACCGCGGATGTGGTGGGATCCCCGCAGGGGCGTAACGCTTGTTTGGACGGGCGAGTCCAAGGAAAGGCTGGGAAGGTAGAAGAGAAACACGGCGTTCGTCAAGCTGTGTCTGTGCGGTGTCCCGGGGGGGGGGGTCCCCAGGAGGGTTCTGGGGGTCCCTGGGGGCTCTGGGGGACCCTGTGGTGTCCCTGGAGGGTYCCCGGGGGTCCCTGGGGGCATCGGGGGTCACTGAGGGACCCTGGAGGTGTCACTGGAGCAACCCTGGGGTGTCCCTTGGGCATTACTGGGGGCTCTGGGATGTCCCTGGAGTGTCCCTGGGGGCTCTGGGGGTCCCTGTGGTGTCCCTGGAGGGTCCCCAGCGGGTCTCTGTTGAAGAGTCCTGGGGGTGTCACTGGGGCATCCATGGGGGGGGGGTCCCTTGGGCATTACTGGGGGCGCTGGGATGTCCCTGGGGACTCCTGGGGTATCTCTAGGGTGTCCCTGGGGGGTCCTGGGGGTCCCGGGGCTCCCGGGGGAGGAGCGGCAGCGGCTCCAGCTCCCGCAGCCCGTGTCTCTCTCTCCCTGGCTGGGGGCTGCGGAGGGCCCTGCCTGGCCGCAGGGTCCCCACGCTGCCCAGCACCGCTGCCGCCGCCCTGCCGAAACCCCGGGGAAGGGGGCCGGGGGGGGGGGGCTGCAGCGGCTCGCAAACACGCAGGGAAGGCTCCTCCGACCGAAGTGCAGTGGGGCAGAAGTGCCGCGGCATCATTCACCTGGGAATAAGCAAGGTTTACGGGAAGGGTGTTGTAAATTATCAAATAAAATGACTTCCTTTCCTGTTACTTCAGCGTAATTAAATAAAGCCGGAGGAGTCTGGAGTTCATCTCGGCTAAACAAGACGAAGTGCGACCCAGCAGTCAACTCTGTAGGGAGAGGAAAAAAAAACCAAAAACCAACCCTGCCTCCTCATGACCTAGGAAACTATTTTAATGCAAAGCCTTTCCTACTGCAATACTTCATATAATCAAGCCTCTAAGTTTAGAAAGAAAAAAAAATCTCTCTTGTCATTGCCTAAGGAAGAAGTCTCCCGGGGGGGGGGGGAGGGGGTTGTTATTATTTGGCATTAAACTCGAATTGCACTCCCTGGGAGCGGGGCAAGGGGCAGAAAGGGTTGTGCCCCGAGGGGGAGGGATGGGCTCTGTTGTTAGAAGGGGCGCAGCAGCGCAGATTAGCTTTTAGCGGAAATCAGCGCACGGCGGCGGCCGATTCCCGCGGCGTGGGGCGACGGAGCCGCCGAGCGCCCCGCGGGAACGGCCCACGGCAGCCCCGCGGTGGCCGCACGTCCCGGGCTCGCAAGCGTCCCGCTAGGGCACAGCGGTTGGAAACGAAACAGCGCAGGAAAACCAGCCCCGGACACGCCGGCCGCAGCAAGGTGCTCTGCCGTGTGTCCCCCCGCGTGGAGCCCCCCCGGCGGAGCGGGGCCGAGCACCCTGCGGGGCCGCTGCTCCGGGGAGGCCCCAGCTGCAGCCAGCGCAGCTCTGCTGCCCGCCACCGCTCGCTCCAGCGGCCGGCTGAAAATAGCTCCTTTGATGTCACCTTTTTTTTTTTTTTGCTCGGTGTTTGGGCAGCTTCTGCCACGGGCGATATGTCACATGTTGCAGCATATAATGAGTTCGCATGGATTTTCTTTCTTTCTTTTTTTTTTTTTTTTT
>NW_020449085.1:2522772-2526033 GCF_003343035.1 Apteryx rowi
GGCTCGCAAACACGCAGCGTTGCTTTGGGCAAAAGTGCCACGCTGTGGTTAATTTGGGGAATAAACGAGGTTTAGGAAGGGGCAGAGGGAGTTTCTAAGTAAAACCGCTTATTACCGGAATGCAATTAAAGTCCAGAAAGCGGCTGACGTTCCTCATAGCTGGAGGAGAAACGCGACACAGCGGTCGACTCGCTAAGGAACTGAAATAAAAACTGCCGGTTTGTGACCTGGGAAACGATTTTAACGTAAAGCCTTTCTTACCGGCGACCTTTGCGCGATGCAGCCTTTAAGTTCAGCAAACCCCTCTGTCGCCGCTGCCGAACAGCAGCAAATTGGCAGGGGCTTCTTTTTATTATTATTATCATTATTATTATTATCATTATTATTATCGTTATTATTACTGTTATTACTATTATTCTGGCATTAACGCCCCGCTGCGCGCGCGGGAAGGGCCCGGCGGCCGCCTGGTGGCGCCCCTGCCCCAGCAGCAGCGGCCCGGCGCCGGGGCACGCTGTCGCTGTCGCCGCCGTGCACGTGGCCCTGTCCCTTCCTGGGGCATCGGCTCGGCCCCTCCTGGCCCGGCCACCCCCGGCTTGTGCCACCGCTTGCGTCGAGACACCCGGCCTGGGTGGGCAGCTCCGCAGCAGGGCAGCGCGCGCGCTGGAGCGGCTCCAGGACGTGTTGTCCCAACCCCCCCCACCCACCGCTGCTGAGCGTGTCCTACCCTTTCCCCTTCCCCTCCTCAACCCCTGTGCGTTGTCACTGCCCTGGGCACCTTCTTTTGCCTTGGCTCTTGAGAGCGGTGGAAATAGGGACCGCTTTGGAACAGCCTTGGCCACGGTAGCGCTGGTGAATAACACGGACCTCGACCCAAGGGCCGCAGCAGGGCTCACAGCTGCGCTTCCCTCTCCCACGGCACCGGGCACCTTGTCCAGCCTGTCCCTGGGTGGGACTGCTGGCCTGAGCTGTGCCCAAACCATGCCCAGGCCTTACCCCGGAGGTTGTCCCAGGTCAACACCATGCACGCTGGCAGTGGCACAGCAAGGGTGACCATGGCACGACGCTCCAGTCCACGCCTGGGCAGCTTTTGGCTGCTCCTTGGGGAGCTCCAGACCCCTCAAGGACGGCGGCAAAGAGGGCATCTTGGTGAGCTTTAAAGGCTGAGTCCCTTCTGCACCCATCTCTCTCCAGCCCATGGGCTCCATGTCTGTAACCTGATGGGTTTTCTCCTACCGCCTCACATTTCAAAACGTTCCTGTGCCACATCCTCTGCACAGGTCCTACCCTCCTACCCCCATGCCCCCAAGGGGTCTCTAATTTTAGGGGCACCTTCCTCCAGGTTTCAGCCAATCTTGCAAGATCAAAGCGAAAAGGAAATGCGGAGGCTCAGCCCCCCTAAGAGAGCCCCTGAACACGCTGCTTGGAAAGGAAACTGGTGGTTACCACTTGCAAGCTGCAAGCCTGTGAGCAGGAGCTCGGGGTCTCTGAGACAAGACGGGGCAGGAAATGGGTTAGGGAGGCGCGTAGAAGCCCAGGGGTGTCTCTCCTCCCCCAACCGTCGTACCAACGCCACTTGTTCCATTGCGCTACCCCCCAACACAACAGCAGTCGCAGCACAGAGCTGGCTCCGACCACTTCCCATCGTGGGATCACCCGTGATGGGAGAAGCTGAGCAAGTAACTCACGCAGTGGGATCCCCTCCACATGTCCTCCTCCGGCCAGGCCTGCACCCTAGACGCTTCCACCTGCAAGGTGGCGTCAGGGAGGCAGCAGGAGGCCATAGCACTGTGCTGTTATGGTGTGGTGGATGCTGTGTGGTGGCTCCAGGCTCACCACCCCGAGGCTGACACACTGCTGAGGTTGGCAGAAGTGCCTGGCGAGGCCAGCAGCGTCACGGTCTCACATCCTCAGGCAAAGCTGATTGATAGCAGCGGCTGCGCTCGGCTCCTGCTGGAGACGACGGAGCGGGAATGAGAGAAGAAAGCTGATGAACATGCACGATGAGGGTGAATCATTCACCCAAGGATATGGTTGTGACTGCCCATGCACATGGCTCCCGGTCCCAGCTGGACTCCTGCAGCTGTGCCGGCTGGGATAGGGGACTTTATCGAACACCGACGGATGGCAATGCGCACTGCCTGCCGGGCAAACCACGGGCTGGCTATCTGCTGAGCCACCTCAGGTGGCCGCGAAGGTCACAGCAGGGGTGGAAAAGCAGCAGGGACTGACGGAGGCATTTCAAACCTCCTCTGCCAGCAGCAGTTCGTCGCCCCCTTGGCCTCTGCGCGAGTCAGAGCCGCTGTCGTTTTCAGATGAGCTGAGCCGAAAGCCTCTCCCCTTCCTGCTCCCCTTGTCCCCGTCCCGCGGGCTGCTCGCGTGGAGGAGGGTCCCGCCGGCGTGGTTTCCTCATACGTAACGAGGGCGCTGGCGTTTCCTGGGCTGTTTTTAGCCCCTCGGCGTGGGTGTCGCACTCTCACTTTCCACCCCCGGCGCGGCGCGGGGCTTTCCTCTCGCACGCCGCCTCCCCGGCGAGCGGCGTGACTAGCCGCCCACCCCTTCGCACCTTCCCCGCTGCGTCTCCCGGGACCCGCAGCTCCGAGACCTGCGCCTCCGAGACCACACGGCCGCCCCCCGCGTGCGGAAACCCCGCAGCTTTCCAGGCAGCGGCGGAGACGCAGCGCCGAGGGTGGCCCAGGGAGGGGAAACCGGCACCCGGCCGGAGGGACCGCGGCCAGATGAGGCCGGTGGCATGGCACGGCACGGCACGGCACGGCACGGCACGGCACGGCACGGCACGGCTGCAACGAGGCAGCAGCGCACCAGCCCCCACGTCCCGAGCGGGAGCCACGGCGCAGGGCAGCGGCAGCCAGGGGGTTCCCGCGTGGGCGCCCGCCGCCTCGTCTCCCAAGGTCGCAGCAGGCCACCGCACTCATCCCCCTCGGTCCCAAGCAGGAGGGAGGGTTTCCGCATGGGTGTTCATTGAAAACACCCTCAATGCTGGAGAAATCCCAAGCGCCCTGGAAAATCCCCACCTTTATTCATATCTCTTGGGTGCCTGCGGCTGGGAATCGTTGAGGAACGCAGTGATTTATACGAGCTTTTTGGCAGGCCAGCTCCCTTCCCAGCCAAAGTCCGCTCGTCCGTCACACCCCGGCGCTTTGCAGCCCCGCGCACACTTCTTGCTCCCAGAACAGAAGGAAACAGGTCCCAAAGGCACCAACTTCAGCCACTTGTCTCGTTGTTCCTGGAAGCTGAGCTGTT